>NC_140966.1:2048039-2130539 GCF_056783735.1 Eptatretus burgeri
TAACCTTAACTTACAAATTTTACACTAAACCATGGCCCAGGATCATTGAACTCTGCAAAAAGAAAGCAGTTAGCAGGGAGCCAGGCTGCTCACATGCAGTCTCTGGCTCAAACAATGCAGGTGACAGGGAACGTGGCTGGCTGCTCACACGCAGTCCAAGGCCTTCCCTTTTGAACTGAACGCAGTGAACCACAACGGTGCATGGGCTGCACAAACGCAGTCTCCGTGCCAGCTCAAGTGGCACACGCAATGAACACAACGAATGGATGGATGCACGGTTTGAACTGAATGCAGTGAACCACAACGGTGCATGGGCCGCACAAACGTAGTCTCCGTGCCAGCTCAAGTGGCACACGCAATGAGCACAACGAATGAATGGATGAATGGATGAATGGATGGACGCAAAACACGGTGCACGGGCTGCCACTGCAGGCCCGTGTTGTAGCTGCCAACGGGGCAGTTCTCGCAGCTTGCAAACTGTTGCTTTTACGATCCTGGCGCACATGGCAATGAACAGGGGGGGGGGCAAAGCAAAAATTGAACGGGGCTGGTGAACGTGGGCAGTGGGCATGGCATGGCAAAGGCAGCAGGCAAACACAGCCCGCAGAAGAAGGCCGCTGCAGGCAAACACAGCCCGCAGAAGAACTGGCCGGCACAGGCCTTGAAGTACCACAGCTGCAGATGATCCGGCCGGCACAGGCCTTGCAGCAACACAACAGCTGCCGATGAAGTGGGCCGGCACAGGCCTTGAAGCAAAACACGGCCAGCTGATGGCACAGGCCTTGAAGCAAAACAGCCAGCCGGCTGATGAAGTGGGCCGGCACAGGCCTTGCAGCAAAAGACGGCCAGCCGATGAAGTTGGCCAGCTTTTGCCGTTCAGTGGAGGTTGGTGGAGGGAGTGCGGTGGTGCTGGCCACTTGGAAGGCGGGCTCGGACCTACCTACCTGTCTCCCTCCCAACCTATCGCCTTTGCCTGTCACTGTACATACCCACTCCCTTAATTTGTCAAACCCCAATTTAGCCCCAACTTATTTTTTTGTTGTTTTTATTTTTACTCCCCCACTATAAATCGTCCCCTAACCCCCTTTATCGTCCTTGTTCGGCTAACCTATCCTGTCACCTAGCCTACTCCCAACCCCTACGTTCCTTCCCGGAGGGAACAAGGGAGAGCTAACGTCCTGTGTCGAGGCCCAACGAAGCCTCAGAATGGCCTCCCCAGAGTTCGGCGATCTATAACCAAAGTGGGTCCAGCGGCCCACAACGACAGCGAGGGGATGGATGGTGCGGAGGGGTACACTTCCTAATCTACCCTATCCATTTAACTGTTAAACTACCCCGGGCTTTCAACAAGCGCCTCTCGCTAAAGTATTGGTTCTAACAACCCAGATTCCGTCGCCTGTGTTGGTGTCCTCACAATTTCGGGCCTCGCCCCCAATTTTCTCTCCGTGCCCTCACACGGTCTCCTGGCTGGGACACGTGGCTCCCCTTTGGCAGGCACGACCCTCTGCCGAATCTCCCGCTATGGCACCCCGGGCACTACACTGCCTCCGAGCCTACCAGCTCCCTAACACCGGGAGTGCCCCCATGGCACCTCCCCTGAAACGCACACGTGGCAGGCCGGCCTCCCGGGCCCCTTTCCGAGGGTCACCCGTGCCCACAACACTGCCCACGCGGCTAATGGCACCCCGGGCCCCCGCACCAAGCAGGCGCACCCGTGCCCACTACTCTATCCCGGCCCCCCATGGACCCTTGGCCTACCACGGCCGACTAGCCTGGTGCCCGGGGTACCCACTCAGCGATACTCACCTTTCGCAGCCACGCTCCCAAGCCCGTCAACAGGGCTCCTGCACCCCTCCAAATGGGTCTCGAGCCTACTTTCCCACCAACAGCAAAACGACCTCCATTTTCAATTTGACTAACCCAGCTAACTCACTTTACTCTGACCCCGGGGTCCCTTGGGCGGGAGTCACTCCTCCCCCCAATCACTCATCGCACCATGCATTCCCCATTCGCTCCATTCACACAGACCCGCTGGCCTCACTCACTCAACATGTACACGTACTCACCTCACAACCCACCAACAACTCTTCAACACACTCACCGCTGAACTCTGCCATCCTCCTAACTACATCCCCTAACTAACTCGTGCTCCCACGTCGTCCCTTAAACTATAGCACGTTCCTTTTAACACTACGTAGCTAAACTACGTCAACTCTACACATTCACAAGTCTGTCACTGTCTCCAAAATAACTTTTATTTCCCATTAATCAATTTCCCAACCTAAATCTGGCTACAATCCCTCTAACTAATCCATTCCACGGACTCCATGAGGACTTACCCCTGCCCCATGAAGTCGGTCTAACTAAGCTAACCCTTCCCCCTAACTAGTTTTCATCCTGTGCCCCTGGTCAAGGGGGTCTTTCACCCCTTGCCCAGGAATCCTGTACACCCGAAAGTGAGGCTTGCTTTTTCTTTTTTTTCCCATGCGCAGCACCTGCGCGGCAACTCAGAGCTCGCGCACTTTGCACCTGCCCGTGACGTCATGCAGCTGCACGTGTTCCTCGTCCCTCCTTGGACGGTACCATCCGGCAGAGATACCCCTCCTGCCGGATTCCAACCACACGTGCAGCCATGACGTCACCGTGCGCAAAAAAAAAACACAAGCCCCACGTCTCGAGGGGTTCCCCACGCGAACACATGTGCTTTGCCCGTTGGAGCTTAACACACACGATCGCGTGGAGAACCCGTCCGGTCCAAATCCATTTACCTGCCTAAACTTTGTCCGTCCGCGGGATCGGCAAATCCACCGCGTGCGTTTCCGGACCGGGACTTCACTCTCGCAAGCGAGCACGTGGTGGTCTCGTGCGTTGCACAGCACGAACCTCGTACTCGCGGCTGGGTGAACCCGGCACGGTCCCCGAAACAGCTACAGCCGCTACCCGGCTTTCTCTCCTCTGTCGCCGTCGTCGCCTCCATTCCACACACGCATACCTGCGTGTTACGACGCACACAGTCCACTCCATCACATTCACACCGGGAGACGCGGCTGCGTGCTCCCGCATGCCAACCGACATCTCCCTCACGTACCGCTCTCTCACACACACGGTCTCCCTTGCACACGGCCGTTCACTCACGCGTGCGGGGGCACTCACCCGCGGTGCCTCACTCGCACTCCGTGCCTCATCCACACACGCGGGGGCACTCAACCGCTGTGCCTCATCCACACACCGTGCCTCACTCATACACGCGGGGGCACTTAACCGCGGTGCCTCATCCACACACGCGGGGGCACTCAACCGCGGTGTCTCATCCATACTCCGTGCCTCATCCACACACGCGAGGGCACTCACCCGCGGTGCCTCATTCACACACACGGCGACACTCACACACGGTGCCTCATCCACACACGGCGTGCTGGGAAGCACGTACTCCGGCACCATCGCCACCACACCACTCACACACGGGGTCGCTTCCACACACGGGGACGCACTCACACCTTGCACCCACACACAGGGACAACCACACTGGGGATTTGTGTCCCCACAAGGGTCTCCGGGGCCTCTATACCCCCCAAGCTCTCCAAGCACCTGTCCACAGCACTCGTCCCTCAACCTCGCAAAGCACGACCGAACTCACCTGGTCGTGACTCACCTCAAGGGGCATACTCCCTCCTCGTTCCTGGAGGAGGCCACCCAGGTGCTCGCACTGGGTCTCTACCCAGTCCGCCAGCTCACCCCCATTGTCCTCCACTACCTCCGTGTGTGTGTGTGCGTCACTTACCTTGTCATTATCATGCAGTCTCTCTATTTTTTGTCTCCCGTGTCTCTATACATTTATAAGTTTCTGTTGTCCCCTCCTGTCTATTAGTCTCCGCTTCTTTCTGGCGTCTTTCCCTTATCTTTATGTAGGTCAACCTTGCTTTCTCTTTAAGTCGCTCCCGTCCTTCCCTGTTTTTCACTCCTTGCTCTTTCACGATCTCCGCGTACCTCATCCTTGCTCTCCGTATTAATTGTTCTTTTCTCTCCCTCGCAATTACTTTCACCTCGTCTCTTGTCTCCCGAATTATTTTCTTACCCGCCTCCACCGCGGGCCTGTCAGACGCTGCACCCCTCCTGGCTCGTTCGTTCCGACACGTGGAGTCGCCATTTTGAGCTCCCTGGTCACGGCCTTCATGCCCGCCTGCAGGCTTCGGCCCATGTTCTGCGTCTCACCCCGTAGTTCTTTCATTTCTTTTTTCATTTGCTGTGTATTCGCATCCATCGTCGTTTTCACTTCATTTGTATTTGCATCCATTTTTTCGATCATTTTCGCATTCATCTTTTCGTTCATTGCCGCCAGCATGGCGCATAGCTGGGCCATGTTGGATGCACTCAGCTGAGCCGTTTCGGCAAGGGTTGGGGAAGGGTTTTGGTGGAGAGGGGGGGGGGAGGTGTCATACACTGCGGCCGCTGCCGCACCCATTTCAGGTTCTGGGTTCAGTTGGGCGAGTCCGTGTTCCTGCACAATCAACATTTCCTGCTCGGGGATTCCATCCTGGACCATGGATTCTACATTACTACACATATACATTTCTAATACCCCCGGCTCCCGCTCGCCTTGAGACGCCATCTTGCTTCTCGTGAAGGGTTAATTTAACTCGCTCGTAATTTGGAGGGAATCGGGGGTCGCTTCTCTCACCCCTGGACCGATTCCCGTGAATTTAGCCGGAGACAGGACAGCCCGTTTTCCCGTTCTCCGTTACCAGTGCCGCGAGGAGGGCGATGGATTTGTATCACACGACCTGACCCCAGTGTTGCGGTATTCGCGCCCGCCGGCGTGCGACGGCCACGTAACTCGAATCGCGGCACGTCGCCCACCGGACGGACAATCCAGTCGTGACCCTCTCGGACTAACGCCGGGAACCAGTCACGGGTGGACCTTTCGGTCTCACCGCGATCGAGCCAATCAGCCCCCGCGTGGGATAGGGTTGCTCGCCAAATTCGACCTACCTAAGTACCCACGCGGAGGGTAGACCGGGCGATCGCACCTCGCCGCAGGTCGACTTCGGACACGGGCCACTTAAGCGACCCGTTCCGTACTATCAGAATAACCGAGCGGTGTTATCGTCGACCTCGACGGTTCGATTAATTATCGGGTGTATTCAGCCCACCACCAACCCTTTACGAAGCAAGATGAGGATTCAATGGGAGAAAAAGACGAAGCGAAGCGGGAGAACAGTTCAACAATAAAGCACATTTATTCGCGGCACACGGGAAGCACACATATTCAATTCCACCAAAAGCACACAGAAAAAACACAATTCCATTTACACAAAAAGCAAATATAAAAGCGAAAACAATGCAGAGCTAATACCGACTACCGAGCACACGGCAACACATACAATTCTACCTCACAGACGGCGCCGACAACACATACCCAAAACCAAGGAAAAGAATATCCCCAAGAATGAGGCGGGCCTGAGGCCGAGACCGGGTCGCGCCTACCCGTCTGGTGATGAGACGCGGAGCGGCGATGGCGCCTCACTCCGCGGGCCTCGCGGACAGTGTCTGGCAGGGGGTGGGAAAGGGGCCCCCTTGGTCGCACTATCTCAGCGCGGGGGGAAACAGGAGGGGGTTGCTGATGCTCGGGGTATAGAGGATCTTTATTATCCCTGGTGTGCGTCTCCACCTCGGCCAGGTCGCGCTGCCGGCCTCCCTCGGGCGTGCAGCTCCCGGCACCGACGCGAGCACCCCCTCGTCTGCCTTCGCCGCTGCCGCCTCTCCGCCTCTGGACTCTCCGACTCTGGACTCTTCTTTGGACTCTCCCGTTGGACTCTTCTTTGGACTCTCCCGTTGGACTCTTCTTTGGACTCTCCCCTTCTTCTCCAGCTACTGCAGGCTTCGGGCTCCAGACTTCCACACGGCTCTGACTGACGAACACGGTCCTTTTATCCCCCCGTAGCTTCGCCTTTGACCCCCTCCCTTTGACCTTTCACCTCGCTCCCCATTGGCCCGAGAAAAACTGGGCGTGAAGGCTTCTTGATCCACAAATTTGCATATACGATCGTCCTGGAGGCGGGGCCAAATCGTCCCTCGCTCACCGATTGGACGGCAAAAAGTGGGCGTGTGTCGTTTTTGATCCGTTTTTGAAGCACAAAATCCGTGATTTTGTACACGCTGTTCGACGCGCGCTCTGCACGAATCCAACACCGGTACCCACAGCGGGGCAAGAACGGTGGCGATGCTACGGTTGCGAGGTGTGACGGGAAGGTCGTGGCGGTTGTGGTGAAGCGGCGTTGTGGTTGGTGGTTGATGTTGTGGTTGTGGTGGTAATCATGGCGGTTGGTCCAAAATAAAGATAGTAAAAGAAAAACGGCTATCCTGAAGAGTCGCAGCTCGCATAAATGACATGTATTCCCACTAGACAACGGGTTTGGGCCTAACTACACATATACTTGCCGAGATACCTCACCTAAGGGACCTGAATGGTGGTTTGCGAATCTGGTAACCACAACAATATATATATATATATATATATATATATATATATATATATGTAGATAGATAGATAGATAGATACACATACATATACATACAGTGGTGAGATAAAAACATTGCGAACCCTTTCGAATATTCTGTATTTTTGCATAAATTTGACCTAAAATGTGATCAGATCTTCATCTCAGTCCTAATAATAGATAGACATATATCACACAACACCTGATTAAGCATATATCACACAAAAGAGATATCTACTTTTTCAGTTATTTATGGAGTAAAATGATCCAACATTCAATTTATTTGGTGGAAAAAATATTTGAACCTTTACATTGTTGGAACTAGCAAAGTACCTGCCCTACACTACGAGCAATAGACATTACTTATTTTGGCAGTGTAAAGGCAACTTACAGCTCTGTATGGGCAAATTAATAACCCGGGCTACATGCATGAAGTTAAAAAATACCTACTGCTTATAAATGAAACACCTCACTGCACTGGAAAAGGTGGGGATAGGAATACTGTCCCTTTCCCTCTCTTCCTTCCTTCCACTCTCCCTGTGGGAATAAACCTTTTGTTCATACAAACCAGTACGTGGTCGTTCAGGTATGGGACTTTGCCATTAATCACGAGTGCATTGGCTTAAAAAATCCGGTCATGGGCCAATTGGGAAACACACATTTAAAGCACTCATCAAAGAGTTGATTCGTCACATGTTTATCAGAATGAGCTGATTTGTTACACAGTTGCTCAACTACAATATGGGGCCGTTCAAAAATTACACAATGCTACTTTTTTAGGGAGGCGAGTAAAGACTTGATTAAACCTCAATATAAATTTCTATTCAACATATGATTATATTGTTTGGGGTCCCTCTTCGTGATTCACACTCGACCCAAACAAAGCCAATGGAAATCTGATGCAACAAACCCGGACAATGTATCATCAGCAGAGGCCTACAGGCCCAATGTGTTAGGCCTACCAGAAAACCAAGATAGCGGCCATATCATTTCCTTTGGGTGCTATGGTGAGCGGTCAAAGGACAGATTTGGGTATGGTCCGGCAGCTATCTGACAAATAGGTGCACAATTAAAAAATCGACCCCCTCCCCCCTTGCAACAGTAATGTGAAGCTCTTGTTAACCTGCAACATGTCGCAGGAACAGTGGCTTGCAAGTATTCACCCCCCTACCAATAATGTTACATTTAGATGAATTACAAATTATGAACAATTTTTCCAAATCAATTTTTTTTTATTCATAACTGAAGAGATTAAGCTAAACGCTGTTATAGTTGAAGGAGGTTACATGTCAGTAATACCTGTAAAAACATGTTCAAATCAAAATTCACTGGATGTAAAAGTATTCAGCCCATTTGGGTCAGTACTTGGTGGAAGCACCTTTTTGCAGAAATAACTGCTGTGAGTCTTTCAGGGTAGGTCTCGACCAGCTTTCTACAGTGAAATAATGAAATATTCACCCATTCTTCATGTGAAAATTGCTCTAGTTCTGCCAAATTTGTTGGGGATCATCGATGGACTGCAATATTCAAGTCTCACCAAAAATGTTAATTTGGGTTCAAATCAGGACTTTGACTGGGCCACTCAAGAACATTTATTTTCTTCTTATTCAGCTTCTCCAATGTGGCTTTGTCTTTGTGCTTCGGATCATGGTCCTGCTGAAATGTGAATCTTCGACCCAGTTTCAGATTATTGGCTGATTCAAGCAGGTTTTCATCAAGGATTCTCCTGTACATGACACCATCGATTGTCCCTTTTATCCTGACAAGCTTGTCAGTCCCTGCTGATGAAAAGCAGCCCCATAACATGATGCTGCCACCACCATGCTTGATAATAGTGTGGTGTCGACTGGGTGATGTGAGTGTTAGGGTTGCGCCAAAAGTAACGCTTTGAATTTAGACCAAAAAGTTAAATTTTTGTCTCGTCTGACCATAAAACTTTTCGACACATGCCTGCAGTATCATTAAGATGCTTTTTCACAAACTCCGTATGAGCTTATAGATGCCTCTTTTTCAGTGATGGTTTCTTTCTTGCCACGTGTCCATAGAGGCCAGCTTTGTGAAAGGAACGGGATATTGTTGATTGATGACCACTGATCCCCATCTCGGATACAGAGCCTTGCAGAACTTTCAAAGTCATTGTTGGATTTACAGTGACACCAAAAACCAGTTTCCTGCTTGCCCAGCTGTTGAGTTTGGATGGGCGATCTGATCTGTGTAGAGTCTGGGTGGTGTAACACCTCTTCCATTTCTTAATGATGGATTTCACCGTACTCAAAGGGATAATGAGTGAATTTGAAATCTTCTAATAACCCTCTCCTGATCGGTGCTTCTCCACCACTTTATGTCTGACTTCTTTGGAAAACTCGTTGGTCTTCACATGTTGCCTTGTTAGTTGACCAGGTGAGTTGCACCTTAAAACTCCATGGATACATTGGGGGGGGGGAGGGGTTAAGTTTTTATGGTAAACCACTGATTGCATGCAGGTGAAACCTATTCCACTTATTTTATAACCTTTCAAACAAATAATTTGCTCCTGAAGTGATTTAGGGTTTATCAGGCAAAGGGTTTGAATACTTATGCAACTGAGAATCATATGGTTTTCTCTGTTAATCTAACTTATTCACATTTTATCTGCATTTTTTAGTTTTATCACTACGGAGTGGTTTGTGAAGACTTTATGTATTAAGTTTGGTTTGAAAGTATCATGAAATAAGCTCAGGTGGCATCAAAATGTGAAAACTCTGGAGAGGGGTGAATACCTTTGCAAGCCACTGTAAAAAGGTGATTTTGGTGAATATTGGTAGTTAAATGACATTGTGCACAACTACCATTCTGATTATCCTTAAAGGCATCAAATATGACATAATTGGCCTATTGATAGTAAGTCTTAAAATGCCAGCAGGTGGTATTATACTTTGTGGTTCATTATTAAATTCTCAAATTTCCACCTCCTCCATCAACTTGTAGGCAGGGAACTGTTTGAACATGCATTTCTATATCTATCCTTCTGGCTCGTTTGAAATAATTGTTGCTTGAGCTGATGGTTGTTGCCTTGTCTATTATTTCGCTTGATAGCCCCAATGGACTGTGAGTTTGAACATGAAATATTGTTGTGGGTACAGAGAGAGAGACAATTTCAGGAACATGCCTGGGGATAAACAATGTCAGTGACATGACAGTTCGCAGTTGGAGTTTGAGAGATATGGGGAAAGCAGCAAGTTGGAATTGTGGGGTGAATTGAATAGTGATGGAGATGCAGAAAAATAATTGAGACAGAAGAGGATCAAGAGGAGAAGTGTCACATCTAACTTTTGATGTTGGTTCGTTTGGCAGCCACGGGCACAGCGGCAAGCGCTCAATCTTGTGGAGGTTCAACTGTGCCATTTTACACCCTGCCAAAGCTTCCAGGACTCTGTGTCTCTGTCTCTCCTGGATCCACTTTGCTAACTTGCATGTTGTTAGTGCCCTCAGGGCTCCTTCACGATTAACTAAAATCGTGTTACCAGTGCTGCAGCTCGTGTGCATTGAACACTTCAACACCTTCAAGGTTCACCAGCTTCAGTGCACTACACCACTCTCCATGCTGTGATACTTCTATGGTATTTCCAATACTTCAAAGGATCTTCGCAATTTGCTGTGTTTGAAATTTTCACAGCTTCAATGGCTACTACTTCCAGTGTCCTCCTGCTCTCTTCACCATTCCAACCACCCTGAATTGTCCCATTTTTGATCAATCCACCATGATTTGATTTGATTTCTTCTCCCTTCCCTGCAAGTTCACTTGCTGGCCCACAACATAGTACTGGATTTAATCATTATCTTTGAATATTAATTCCACTGTGTTATTTTGATTTCATTATTGGAGGACGATGCGTCTAATATATTATTTGTATATAAACAAGGTGGTGCTGATCATGAACTTCATTGGTGAAATTCGGCTTAAACTTAATCTATCTGGAAGGTTAAAAGAATGGGTGTTTCCTCGGGTTGATTTGCCCTCTGAGCTCTTACATAAAGGAGTTCTGTACTCTGGTATTGCAAACTGCTGCACAGCTGGAAGCTTCTTTTCACAAAAATTTGATGATGCCTCAATGTTTAATTTAAGTGAGAAGGATGGCTCTGGTGCACCTTCCAACACTGTTGCAGAATGGTTGTTGTTCATTGAGAACTGCAACTTTATTGAGTACAAGCAAATACCACCCGTCGCTTTGCTGACAGTAATACTGAAGGGGGGAGGGAGAAAAATAGAGGAGAAGAGGGAGAGAGGAGTGGGGGGGGGAGAGAAGAGGAGGAGGGGAAATGAGAGAGGAGGGAGGAGGAGCTAGGAGGGATGGGGGAAGAGAAGACAGCATGAGGTGAGAGTAAGGGAAGGCAGATGTGCGGTGGAGCATTAATTATGATTCATATTGTCTCATCAAAATGATTCTGCATAGAATAACAGTGAAAATGGAAACAAAATAATGTCTGAAATCCATTTTCTACCGGTCATTCTATAAACACGGCCTGGAGACAAGCCCGGGCATGTCCAGAGCCAAGCTGTCTGTAGACGAACACTGCCCAGATGCGTCTGGAGACAAACAGTGTCCAGACATAACCGCCATCAGGATATGTCCAGAGAGAGAGAGAGAGAGAGAGAGAGAGAGAGAAAGAAAGAGGGAGAGATGGGGGAAGGGGAGTTAGCAGAAAGAATGTTATGCTTAATGGATACACCACCACTCAACCACACACACACACTCTCACACTCACACACTCACACACACACACACACACACACACACACACACACACACACACACACACACACACACACACACACACACACACACACACACACACACACACACACACACACACACACGTGCTTGGCCGATGTTGGCATTTTTTCAGGAATCGGCAGGTTGTAATCAGTGTGATTACCACTACAGTACGTACTGTATACAACCCGGAAACCTTGAGTAGCTTTCACCAAAAAATAACGTTGCATTTATATCAACGTTTCAGCGATATGTTTAAAAACATTATTCTTTACTATCGACAATGCGCGCACGGCAAGTAGCTTAAGCACTCATGCAAGCACTCCAATTAAATGGTTGATAAGGAATGGTTGGCCAGGTTGTCACTGCATACCATAATGGATCCCTTCAACTTTAAATCCCGTCTTCACCGTGCACACTGCCGTTCAAGAAATAAAATGAATTCATTCACATCATGACTTTATCCACAAAAGAGTTGCAGCTTAATGCAGAACAACCCTGGAGGCATCACAAAGTTCAATTGCCCGTGAAATAAACATTGCAGAAAATCCGCCATTTTGCCTGCTCGTCTGTGCACGCGTCATGTGGTGCATCGGTTCGGCGTTCATGCAAACACTTTAACTTCTTTTTTTTTTAATGTCCATTTTTCTTTTTACCAGATTTGCTTTGAATCCCTGTGGAGCACCTCACAAAACCTCCGAAAATACATACGCAGATCTGGCAGCCGCTATGGATAGGCATTCCCTCTGGGGGCAGGGTGTTGTGTCTAGCAGTCACTGCATTAAATCATTTCGCTCAACGAAGCCATTTAATGTTGTTACATTCCAAAAAAATTTTGTTCCCTCAATATAATTCTCCCAACAGTAGAAAAAGATGAATTTAATGCTTTGGAAATTACACATTTTCCTGTGTATGTATGGAGCAGAGAACATAGCCCTGCTTGTTTCAACTCCATAAGCACTTAGTTTTAAGCTTAGTTAGTTATATCAGCTTCGTTATGACTCGTTATTTCTTTAAATTATCAGATTTCACAACAGATTTCGACACTTATTTAGGCCGGATGAAATCTGATCTTCAAAACCGAAATAATATTTCAATGATTTGCTTTAATTTGTCCGTGAGAGGAGATCGTGGAAAATCGTATCAGAAAATGCTTGAAATCGCTCCAAGCTCCAACTTTGAAAACTTGTACTTACAAAAGTAATGTACTCAACGAATCATAGCTATGATGAACAGGCATTGGATACGAGTGAGATATGTGAAAAAAATTTTATCGTGAAGAAATCGTTGCGGCCTATTCCAAGTCAAGGCATGGTTCAGCAGGCCAAAAACATGGCGGCGTCAGACCCCAGCGAGGTTGCCAAGGAAACGTCTTAAGACCCAGAAAACGAGGTGGCCAAGAATCGTCTGATGAACGATGTAATTGATTAATGCCATTAATTATCTTCAAAAGGGGTGTTTTAATTAACTCAAACACCCAATTTTCACTCTTGCACTTCCTTGGAGTTTACTTAGTATGCACGCAAAGTTGCTAGGGTTTATTTTTTGGAGTTATGGAGGAGACACACACACTTGCCTTTTATTAGTATAGATATTGATTGGCTTGTAATGATTACTCGCCACCGAAGGTGGATGGAGGTTATGTTTTCATCCCTGTCTGTTTGCCTGTCTGTTTGTGAGCAGGATATCTCAAAGAGTTATGGACGGATTTGGACAAAACTTGGTGGACAGGTTTGGATGAATTGATTCGATTTTGGTGAAGATCCGGATCTGGATATGATTTTTTTTTTTTTAAGTGATTCTTCATAATTGAGAGATAGGGCCAAACATGATAAATGGCATATAGCATGATATTTCAAAAAGTTTTGAATGGGCTCTGACAAAACTTTGTGGATGAGTAAGTTTGGTAGGTGACAACAGCAAGTCGATTCGATTTTGGTTCAGGTCCGGATGCAGATCCAGCCTATCAGTGGGATAAAAACGTAAACTCTTCAGTCTGGCAAATGTATGTGCTCTCTTGAGTGCCGTTCTAGTTAACCTCCGCCATCTTCGAAGATGGATGGAGGTGACTGTTTTCACCCCTTTCTGTTTGTTTGTTTGTTTGTTTGTGAACAGTATTACGGAAAAACTCCTCTACGGATTTCGACGAAACTTGGTGTGGGGGGGGGGTTAGGTTGGTCCAAGGATCATGCCATTAAATTTTGGACTTGGACCCCCCCCCCCAAAAAAAAAATTGTTAGAGAATTTTTTTTTTGCATTTCTGCATGTTTTAAGTGATTTCCATCCCCCAATTTTTTTTTTTACCCCCCCACCCAAAAAAAGAAAATTTTTATTTTTTTGCATTTCTACATGTTTTAAGTGATTTCCAACCCCCCCAAAAGAATTGTGACCCCCCCCCAAAAAAAAACTTAGACAAAAAAAATAATATTTTTTGAATTTCTGCTTGTTTTAAGTAATTTCCACCCCCCCCATAAATTGTTAGAGAAATTTTTTTTTTTGCATTTCTACATTTTAAGTGATTTCCAACCCTCCCAAAAAATTGTTACCCCCCCCCAAAAAAAGAAAACAATTTTTTTGCATTTCTACGTTTTAAGTGATTTCCAACGCCCCCCCCCAAAAAAAAAATTTAGAGAAAAAAAATTGTTAGAGAAATTTTTTTTTTTTTTTTGCATTTCTACATGTTTTAAGTGATTTCCAACCCCTCCCCCAAAAAATTGTTAGAGAAAAAAAATGTTTTTTTTTGCATTTCTACATGTTTTAAGTGATTTCCAACCCCCCCCCCCCCAAATAATTGTTTGAGAAAAAAAAATTTTTGCAACTTTTTTTTCAACAAAATTTCGATTTCTTTTTTTTGCATTTCTACATGTTTTAAGTGATTTCCAATCCCCCCCACACCCCCAAAAAAAAATGTTGGAGAAAAGAACTATAACTCTGTCAGCACTGTTGACATCATATTTAATGAATAAGATACAAGGTTCACTTGAGTAACCCAGCAGTATTGGCGGCGGGGGTTTTGCACTCTCCCGAGTGCTCCCCCTCTAGTTTTCTTTGTTATGCCGACCATTTAAGCAAGTCGAGGATAACAGGTTAGTTGAAAAGGGAGTAATGTTATGAGCTCGAGGCATTTTAGGCATTTTAGAGTTTGAAGGATTTTACATGTCAAATTTAGCTAATAAAATTTAGAATGTAGATTTTGGTGTTTAGTGAGTAGGATTATCGGGGAAGAATGTCGAGATGATGCAAAACTGCATGAATGAGGAAAGGCAGATGTATTATAAAGCTGCTCGAGAACTCGAGTCTCATTCCACCTATTCATCTATTGGACAGCCGCATCGGTTTAGGCACAGGATTGAACATTGATTGTTTCAAGGCAGCTCTGTACACATTGCCACATTAACATCTCATTCAGATTCATTAAAACTTTTTTCGATGTGGGACGGCACTCTGTGAGTTCCATTGTGGGGGTGAAAGAGGATCTGAGCCTCACCTTTGAAGGACCATGATGGCCCTCTGAGCTCTTAATTTAAAAAGCTCTGCTACTTTTATTATAGGAGTCATAATATGGTTGGTCGAAAAAAGAAGTTTTGGAGATTCCTAACCCTGGTGAGGGTCACAAGAATATTATGATCCCATGCCCAGGGGTGGGCAGGCATGCTTGTGACGGTTAAGAGGGAGCAGAGGCAATGAGAAAAACTGAGGTAATCGAGGCATGATCAAAAGCGAAAGTGAACATGAGACATGCCCTAACTTGTCCTGAGATCAGTCCAGCAAGGTCTGCAGGTGTGTGGGTGTTGCACCCATTCTGAGTCAAGATGCAAGCCATGATGTTGCATGCAGCAGGCATCTTGTTGGCAGCAGACCATGCTTTGGTGGACTGGCTGTTGTCGTCATCAAGCAACTGGTAGATTTGATACATCACATTGGAAGATCATGAGTTGCAAAATTTCCTATTCAATCCCAACTCACCTCTTCTGTTTGTTCCCTTATACAATCTGCAATCTCAGCTTTTCCACCTTGTCACAACTGTTCTTCCAACAAATTCTTCTTGTGAAACTCCCAAAATCCAGGCTTATGGCTCACCTCCACTCCTATTTGCTATTTTCTCTGGTATATTAAATCTCCTCCCTTATTCTGGTCAATGATATAATTTTTCCATCCAGGGCATGCAGTTAGCAGTGCACCACAATTTCTAGTCATGCTCCATCCCAACTTGTGATATATTCTTTCCTCATTAACCCTCCCATATCCCTCCCCATATACTTTCAGGTTCCAATGTTTCCTTCCCCTTATCTTTCCTCTTCCTCTTTGTTCAACCCTTGAACACAAAAGCCTACCTATTGTAGCCAACAGTGAGTAAAATAAGGAGATCTCATCCTTTTTTGCATTGCCTATTATCATTACCTCCACCACCGAAGGTGGAGGAGGTTATGCTTTCACCCCCTATTTGCCTGTTTGTCCGTGTGCAGGATATCTCAAAAAATAGAGGACGGATTCGGACGAAACTCGGTGGACACGTTGTGTGTGTGACAAGGAAGAAGTGATTCAATTTTGGTGAATATCCGAATCCGGATCTGGATCTGATCATTTTAAAGTGATTCTTCTCCATTGATAGAAAGGGCGAAACAGATACAGTATATATATATATATATATATATATATATATATATATATATATATATATATATATATATATATATATATATATATATATATATATATATCAAAAAGTTGGGGATGGATTCGAATAAAACTTGGTGGACACATTGTGTCTGTGTGGCAAGGATGAATTGATTCCATTTTGGTGAAGATCCGAATCTGGATCTGGATACGAGAATCATTTAAGTTTTTAAAGTGATTCCTCACCATTGAGAGTTAGGGCGAAAAACGATATCTAGCACAATATCTCAAAAATATTTTGGGCCCAATATGTTCTTGTGGATCAGGCATTATGTGGTGGCGGTATGCGCTCTACCAAGTGCCCTTCTACTTCATCTTCGTGTTTGTACATCTCTGCACAGAGACTAAGAGTTAAATTTGAAATTCTCAGTTTGATTTCTTGCTCTGCTATCAAATCAAAGGAATATAATCTCTCCATGTCTGTTACGATACAACTTGTGTTATGTTGCAGTCGTTAAGATTTGAGGAGTACAAGCTTGATAATGAGTACATGATTGACAAGTGAACTGGATGAGACCTATTATAGGAATTTATTTTATAATTATGAGTAGTTTAACAATTAACTATTTTGTCACCGATCCAGCTCCATCCTCTATTCTTTGGACATCCATATTATGAGATTGATATCACTTGGAGTTGGTTATCAAATCTAATGGAAATTTATGTACCACTAGACGACACGTCTAGTGGTACATAAATGTCAGGTCAGGTTCGATCTGTGACCTGCTACAGGTACCATGTAAACCTGTACTAACCTGTTCCATGGTCGGGTTGTCGGCGACTAAACCGTCTCCCCCACCAGGTTTTCTGGTGAGGAGGGTGTTTGGATATGGACACCCAGCAGGATTAAAAACAAAACCTGTCAAAGGGCGGAGGAGCTCCTTGTGAGCCAACGGCCATCCATATCTAGTGCCCAACTGTGTCTGTGGACGTCCTCCTGCAGTTGGGTCACTTCTTATTAGGAGGTTGGTGGCAGGATTTGCACTCCAGCCACCGTAAAACCCTTCATTCCGCAAAACGCAAAAACGCAAAAAAATCTGAAAACCCACTCCGTGGGAGTACGTCCTGTGCAGCTTCCCTTCGCAGGGCAGCTCACCGGATGACGGGATTGGGGCAAAGCCTTCGGGACCCCAATCTTTGATGATAGGAGGGAAACCACGGGTAACATCCCTGGGTCAGATTGCGGGAGAGTGTGTCGGAGTGGTGCTGAGGTGTCGTCCACCAGACGGCGGTCTCCTTGGGTTAACCTGAGGCGGTCCCTTCAGGTGGGTGCCTGGAATGTCCTATCCCTAAGAGAGGATGATCACCTGTCTCTGTTATCATCTGAGCTCAAGCGTTTGGACATCGTGATTGCAGCTCTCTCTGAGGTTCGGAGACCGGATTGCGGCGAGATAATGGTGGGTGGTTACACCTACTATTGGTCTGGTCGCCCTGATGGTTACCATACCCAAGGAGTTGCTGTAGCTGTGTCCAATAAGCTGACCCCAATGATAATTGAGGTAACACCGGTCAACGAGCGTATTATGAGATTAAGGATTCGTCACTCCTTAGGTGTTATTTCCCTGGTCTCTGTTTATGCTCCGACTGAGGCAAGTGATCTTACCGTGAAGGATGCATTCTACGCCACACTCGAGTCTGTGGTTGATCATTGCCCCAGACGAGATACACTTCTAGTCTTGGGGGATTTCAATGCATCGACTGGAACTGATAGGGACGGTTATGAGGTGTGTGTTGGTCCCCATGGGTCAGGAACTATGAACCAGAATAGCACTAAGTTCCTTGACTTTGCAAGAAGTCATGGACTTAGGGTGGCTGGTTCATGGTTTCAGCGCCCACAAGCTCATCGCTGGACTTGGTATTCCAACGCTGGCGGTGTGGCAAAGGAGATTGACCATGTCCTCATTGACGGTCGTTGGAGGATGATCCAGAACTGCAGGGTCTACCGGAGTGCTCAGTTCCTCAATACTGACCACAGGCTTGTTGTAGCAACTCTAAAGCTGCACCTTAAATCCTGGAGAATGGTACCATCCCAGCCGAGGCTGGATGTTGCCAAGCTCAGGGATGAGAGAGTAGCTGAGGAGTTTGCGAACAGGCTGAGTGGACACTTGGGGGTCTGGGTGCTTTGGGGGGTCCTGAAGAGTTGTGGAGCGCCTTCAAGACCACCGTCCTTGATGTTGCCGGTGGATGCCTTGGAGCTCACCGCAGGGCAAAGAAGAATTTTGTCTCTCAAGGGACACTGGATACCATTGACCGGAGTCGCAGGGCCAGGCTGAATGGCAGAGCTGAGCTGTTCAGGGAGCTGAGGCGTAAAACTGTACGTGCACTGAGGGTGGACAAGGAGGCCTATGTGCGAGGAATCTGTGAGGGGGTAGAGCATCACCTGTGGACAGGTGATTCTCATCCCGCTTACAGGGGAATTCGCGCATTACGTTCATCCAAGCCCATCCCTCGGAGCACTACAGTTCGAGCAGAGAGTGGTAGGCTCTTGACAGAGGAGTCTGAAGTGAAGGCCCGCTGGGCCGGTTACTTTGAGCGGTTGTACCAGGCTGATCCCCCAACTGTCGAGTTGGATGTCAAGGGTGTTACAATCCCTGTTGCTGACCCTCGAATCAACTGTGGTCCACCTACGCTTGTGGAAACACGGGCTGCGGTGAACCAGTTGAAACGGGGCAAAGCTCCAGGGATTTGTGGCATCCATGCTGAACTTCTCAAGGCTGGTGGAAATGCTGCACTCGTGTCGTTGCATGCAGTTTTGTGCTCTGCCTGGAACACAGGCATCATCCCAACTGACTGGAAGAGGGGCCTTGTTGTCCCTCTCTGGAAAGGGAAGGGTGATCGCCAAGACTGCAACAACTACCGAGGGGTGACGCTGCTCTCAGTGCCGGGCAAGGTCTTTGCTCGGATAATTCTCGATAGGGTTCGCCACCATCTGCTTGAGCACCAGCGTCCAGAGCAGTCAGGCTTTACACCAAAGAGGTCAACGATTGACCGTATCCTTGCACTTCGTGTCCTCACCGAACGCAGACGAGAGTTTCGGCAGGGGCTGCTTGCAGCCTATGTTGATCTCTGTGAAGCGTTCGATTCAGTGAATCGGGATGTCCTCTGGAGGATTCTTGGTCTTCGTGGGGTGCCACCAAAACTGATCGATCTGATGTCTGAACTCTACTCTGGTACTGAGAGTGCTGTGAAGTGTGGTGGTACCATCTCTGACTTATTTCCAGTTGTTACTGGAGTTCGTCAGGGATGTGTACTTGCCCCCACACTTTTCAGCACTTGTATGGACTGGATTCTAGGGAGGATGTCGGAGAGATCAAGTTGCGGTGCGTCATTTGGGAATGTCAAGATCTCGGACCTTGACTTTGCAGATGATGCAGTCATCTTTGCCGAGACTTTAGACATCATCTTGGGGGCCCTCGAGGTGCTGAATGAGGAGTCGGAGCCATTGGGATTACGGGTTTCTTGGGTCAAAACTAAGATCCAGGCTTTCGGTGACATCTTGGATGCTGCTGTCCTGTCTGTGTCTCTTTGTGGTGAGGATGTTGAGGTCATGGAGAGATTCACTTACCTTGGCAGTGATATTCATGTCTCTGCTGGCTGCGAGTCAGAGGTCAATAGACGTCTGGGTCGGGCCTGGGGAGTCATGGATTCACTGGATCATGGGGTGTGGCGCTGCCGGTACCTGTGCGGGAGGACGAAAGTCCGAGTCTTCAGGTCCTTGGTACTTCCAGTCTTGCTCTATGGGTGCGAGACTTGGACTCTGACCAAGGATCTGAGACGGAGACTTAATTCCTTTGGTACCAGGTCTCTTCGGAGAATCCTTGGCTATCGCTGGTCGGATTTTGTGTCCAACGAGCGGTTGCTGAGAGAGACTCGGATGAGATTTGTTACCTGCATAGTCCGTGAGCGTCAGTTGCGGCTGTATGGACATGTGGCTCGTTTTCCTGACTCTGATCCTGCTCACCAGATTCTCTCAGCGAGGGAGTCTCATGAGTGGAGGAGGTCAGTGGGTCGACCACGTGCCTCATGGTTGCAACAGGTTGACCATCATCTCAAGGAGATGGGGATGGGCCTGGCATCTGCCTGGGGGATGGCCAGACGGAGGCCCCTGGAGTACCGGCGGAAAGTGGACGCAGCGACGTGCTGTTCTGGCACATGCTCCCATACCTGACCTGAGACGACCCGTGAGCCCCTTGGGTTCCCGTTGGGACAGCGGTTGATAAAAAAAAATTAAAAAAAGAAAAGAAAAAAAAAAGATAGCTCCAGTGAACTATACCGCTGAGGTTGTTTGCATTGATCAAATTCTCCCCAAAAGTACTTGACTGAATCGGGAATGGATTTTTTCATAATTTCTTCATCGCCCGATTTGAACGAAACTTGATACTGCACACCGCAGGAGAATGGTGAGTAAGGTGGCCTGAATTTTTTTTCACTATCATGTACCGTTTTGGCTGTATTTTGGGAACATACATACATTCATACATACATACATACATACATACATACATACAAGATGAGAGTTTTAGTAATATATACATAGATGTATGTTTGCATGTTTGTATGTATGAATGTATGTGACATAAATGACCGGTGGTGTGTGTGCTAAGTGCTCAACCACTCAGCCATTCTCGTGATTTTATGAGTTGAGTCATTTTCTCCACAAGGGTTGTATCACACCCTTCCTTAAGAAGAGGTGTGGGCAACCAAATTTTTTCCTGGCCATGGATGTAGCCGGTTGATCACAGAAATTGCCGCACGATTAATAAAACAAAATTTTTGCTGAATAAATTTATTTCAGGATTCTATTGACTGTCAAAATCAATTATAAGCAGAACGGAAAATACAAAAAATACTTTTTCAAAATTACAAAAGCGTGAAATTTCAATGAGATTTGCCATTCTTTTTATCTCACCAATTCAAGAAACTGCGGCTCAAAATTCGAACACAACGCACATCTCATTTCTGCTTCCAGATTCATATAAATGAGGCGAGATCGTTTCTTCGACTCTTTCTGTGTCACAGAAGAAAACCTTGACTCACACTACAGCCACGTAGACCCGAATATCGAGAACAATTTGGCAACGACGGCTTTCAGGGAAGGACACTGTTCATCTTCCAAAAGATTTTCCCACATTTCAGCCAGATTTTCATTGCGAATTTGCGGATGTAACTCCTGGCTCTGTAGAAACAGCATGTCAGTCTCAAACTCTCGCTTGTTCACACTAATTATATTTACCAAGTTCTTCGGATGACTTTTCAACACTGAAACGAAACGGATCTTTCAAGAACTGAAATGTCAGGTTGAAGCTGTCGAAATGATTGAAGCACTGTTCCAAGTACTGGGCTTCCTTTGAGTAAACTTATCTGGCAATCTGAGAAATCCTAGATATCTCTCTCCAACTGCATAAGCTTCAGATAATTATCTATATGGCTTCCGATCAACAATTTCAAATCCTTCATTCACTTCAATACCATCATTGTCAATTCCAGCAAATTATAATTCCAGGAAATACAGACACTAACACTCACAGCTGAGTATCAACCACAGAGTTAATGTAACAATTGTTCAATTTGTGCTAACATCTATGGAAATGGAGGGAAATTATGTTGTACGTATGTTATATGTTTCATCTACTCCAAGAGGATTTGACCACCCAGGTCGAAAAACCAGTTAAAACCAGTACACATTTTCAACTGGTCTCTATTGGTTCTAATTGGTCTTTAACTGGTCTCTATTGGTTTCAACTGGTACCAGTTAAATTCAGTCAGAATTCCAATTTCCCAGTTGAAAAAACCAGTAGCTCATATTTGTACCAGTTAAAGTCTTACTGGTTCCAGTTGATACCAGTTGCAATGTACTGGTCCCAGTTGATACCAGTTGCAATGTACTGGTCTCCCAGTTGATACCAGTTACAATGTACTGGTCCCAGTTGATACCAGTTAGTTAAATACATGTATTTCAACTGGTAATATATCACTCTATTCCAATTTCCATATTAAAACCAGTAAGAAACCAACTGGCTTTACTGGTACCAGTTGGCTACTGGTTTTCAACTGGTACCAGTTGACCAGTAAGCTACTGGTCTTTACTGGTTTTTTGACCTGGGCAAGGAAGATAAAAGTTTTAGGAATTACTCAAGACACCATGAAGATGTGTTTCCTGAAGTTTCATTTGATTTAATCAAGTTATGAAAAAAAAATTTTTTTTGCCCCTCTTGGCATTTACATCCTTTAGGGGAAGGGTGGGGAGGGGGTTAAATTGGAATTATACAAACTATTTAACCATGATGTATTATATATGCACATTAGCAGCATGAATGTGTTTGCTTCATGTGCACAACCTGTTTTTTTTCTTTTTTTAGGGGGGGGGGAGCAATCGAGACAGCTTTCTGTTGCCTATACACTGCCAAAGTAAAGGGATGTGTCAGAAGAACGTGTTGCATGCTTGGAACTAGATCGCTGCTCTTGGGGCAGGTACTCTGCGTATGTATCTACTATACCGAGAGTGAGAATTGCTTTGTAACACATGTCCCCTACTGGTCCCAATGAATTGAATGTTCGATTATTTGTGGGTTGTATAATGGTGCGTTCGGAGCTGAAAATAATAAAAATAACCCGATGTACACACATGAAGCAATAACATGCACACGGCTTATGTGCATATATAATGCATCATGGTTATATACCGGGGAATCATTCCAATTACATTGGGCCATGGACTAACACCCAGGCCTAATGCCTGAGTCCTGCCAATCTGTGCTGCTCCATTGAATGGCAGTGCATGATTTTATTGGGGTACAGTCAGGCCAGCTGTCTCGACAATTGGTGCGAAGCAATGGGGGTGGAATCATGGCAGATGAAAACTGACCCATGTATATGTGATATTTTCGAAGTTTCAAAAGGGCATAACTGAAAAATTGATGAAATGCCATTAAACTCGAACTTGGTCTGTAACTCATCATAACAAAGCCATGTACCAAGCTTCAGTTTAATGTGTTGGAGGATATGGGAAAATGTTGGAAAAAACGACAGGTGTCTCATGACTGTCGACGGACAGAAGGACTGAGAGTAAACCTATAGTCCCTTCCAATTAAACCAGTTGGAGACGAATAAATATAGCTTGTGTGTCTGCAGCTATGTCGGCAATGTATGTATGTATCTATGTATTTATGTATTTTTTATGTGATGGAAATGACATGCAGTGTGTGATAAAAGTTGTGGTGTGTTTGCCCACAATTGAACACAGCACCCCCTGGTGGTGTGTCTGCTAATATTTGTGGCGTCCCAGAAGAAAGTATTACTTTATGGAAATATAAACACTTTAAATTGCTCACCAAAGTTGGGCCAACATTGTATTAATAATCATCATAAGGATAATAACATGACTCCCCCCCCCAACTGCCCCCATCAGCAGCAGATGCTTATAGTTTCCCAAAATAATGCTTTTCACACATTTTAACCATTTGCATGTGTTCTTGAACATGATCATTTTCCAATCAATTCTGATTCAACATGACCTCACATAAGTTATTCACGGCTACAGATGCTTCCATTTCCCTTGGGCTGTCATTGCCATTCCCAATCAATAAGCCCGGAGCGACATTCAAATTCTGCTACACAGGCCACACATTTGAGCTTCAAACACACTGGCAACTGTTCCTTCACAATGTTTTGCACAGGTTCCACTATCGCACACCTTTTTCTACCTCTACCTTACTTGTGCATTACTCTGCTCATCAGTACATACAGTCATGCGATAATCCATTTCACCAATAAAATAATCTCTTCACTCATGCTAAATTGCTTATATTGTCGATATTCTGTTTTGTCATCTTGCTCAACACAAACATTTCCTTCACAATTAGGCCTGTGTAAACTTCCTCAAAAACCTATTTTCTCTCTCAGTAACTGGTTTATCCCAATCCACAAATGACATCTCAACCCTGGAGCACTGAATCCGATGCAATATTATGGTTGTGGTCAGACAGTTTTGTTTCTTAACATGGAAGGCATACTTGACTGAGTGTAACTTTAGATCCCTTTGCAAGGATCACAATAAGTGTGTGTCCATCCTGAAACAATCCAGAAAACATTGTCAAGGCTACGTTCTCCAACCAGTTTCATTCCTCGAAGAGTATCACCTTCTCAAATCAGTTTCTGGTGCGTGCTTCCCCTCCATCTTCTCGATCACCTAAAATGGTCTCCCCTCAGACTCTCGTATCGAAAATGCAGAATGTCTTGACTTGGCGTTTGCTTCCAAATCTCAAGTAGCGAACCCATTATGCCGTGTTGCTACATTACTCCTTAATACCCACTGTCCTCCGCACTCTGTTTTTCACATCTGAAAATGTAGTGAAAGTTCTGTCCATCCTCCAAAATCTTCATGAGTGACAGTCTCAGATTCATGTTCTGAAATCCTGCTCTCCTACACTTGCTTCTGCTCTGTCTGTGTAATCCATTATTGCAACTAATAATAATAGCCTATTGACAATGTCTGAGAAATTTATCTCAGTGACCTGCCAACAGTTATTTTTGGAAAGTACAAATCCTGAGGTTGATGAAAATTCTTGTTGGCAGTTTTGAAAATGTCCCATAGGATCTACAAGCACCCCAAAAAAATCTTCCGAAATTTATAAATTATTTGGAGGACTTAATGTCTGATTCAAATGTTCAATTATATGTTTTCTGATACAATCTATCATTCTGTCTCCTCGCTTCAAACAAAAAAATAATAAAATTTGGCCAAGGTCAATGGCTCTTAGGTCAATGGTCACATCATTTGAATATATGGTGTCAGACACCCTGTATTAAAGTGCTAATGGACACATTGTGTCGACCAAGAGTGTATTCAGTGTAAGATTGATACATGTTGAGCATTTGTATGATCTACTCAGTCATTTCTCCACAGATTGTGTGTCTTGTTGATTAGAACGCAGTGTTGTGACCAAAAAAAAACATCACAAATTCTCCCACCTCACAGAAGAAGCCGAGATGTCACCACAGACTGGGAAAAGTACGTAATTTGTCAGGCTAATAATTTGTTAGTATCTTCACTCGTTCATTTCGTTGTATCTTCACTCCTGGAATTTCAATCTTTCTTTCAGTGTTGCATGATTAGTGTGGTATTCCATAGATCCATGGCTTTCTCAATCAGGTTGATTATTTGGGTATTTATCTTGTAAATGTGCATGCACTTTCTCATCCATGAATGTGCCACACTGACAAAAGCTTTTTTAACTGAAGGGTTCATGGATAAAAATATAGATGACTTTGCATAACACGGGTCCAATGGACCTGGGAACTGACACAAAGTTAACTTGCAAAATATATTGTTACTTGAAAAAACAACCCGTCACTTCACTGACGGCGACAACAAAGGTAGGGGGGGGGAGGAGAAAGAGGGATGGAGAGAGAGAGAACCAGAGAGAGAGGAGGCAGGTGTAACCTGAGAGGGGGGAGAGAGGCAGATAGGATGAAGAGGGGGGAGATAATGGTAGTAGGGGAGAGCAACACCTCACCAATAGTTGCTATTCACTGCTGGAGGGAGGGGTGCATGACAGAAAGAGGTAGAGAGAGAGAGAGAGAGAGAGAGAGAGAGAGAGAGAGAGAGAGAGAGAGAGAGAGAGAGAGAGAGAGAGAGAGAGAGAGAGAGAGAGAGAGAGAGAGAGAGAGAGAGAGAGAGAGAGAGAGAGAGAGAGAGAGAGAGAGAGAGAGAGAGATATATATATATATATATATATATATATATATATATATATATATATATATATATATATATATATATATATATATATATATATATGGGGCTAGGGAAGTTAGCAGAAAGAATATGTTACGCTTCATGAGAAAGCAAGAAAGAAAAAAAGAGAGTGTGAGTGAGAGACTCAGACAGGTAGGCAGAGACAGCGAGAGAGTGACAGAGGTGTGGGAGGAGAGGGCTGCATTTTATGAGGTGAGAGCAAGGAGAGTTACAGAGTGAGAGAGAATGGTGGGGGGGGGGAGGAAAAAAAAGAAGACAGGTGAGAGATAGAGGTGGAGTGAGCAAAGAGAATGATATGTGACGCTTAATAACCGAACACGAAAAAAAAACAACTCATGTCAGAACAACTGGACACACAAGGACACAACAGAGTTTATAATGTAATCCACTGGCACATCTGCAAAAACTTTGACATTCCAGTTCCATAAAATTTGTGGGAAAATGAACCAAAAGCAATCACTGAAAACTTTGAAGCACTGCTCACGTACGACCTAATGATCCCTTCGATCATGAACATCAAAAACAAAGCATTGTGACCAGATATCATACGAAGGTACAAAAAAGAGATGAATGCATTGCTGATTGAGGTGTTCATTAATACCAGTGATTTTGGACTAAACGATGTAAAAATCAAGAAAATGACCAAACACCAAGACCTCAAGAATGAAGTGAGAAGATCCTCGAAGCTGGAGAATGCCAAAGTTGTACCATTGATAGCTGGACCGACAGGAATGATGACGAACAACCTCACAGAGATATTAAACATAGGGGCAATACCCCTGGCCGCTCACCTGGTAGCGGCTGGATAAGATAAACAGGCAACCACTGATCGGCATGGATGACCCACAAAATATATAACGGAGAAGAAAGTAAATACTGATGGATTTTTTTTTATATGCCATAAATAAACCTTGCTACATCATGGCTGATGAAGGTTGTGATCAAGTTTCATCAAAATTGTGTATGTGGTTTCAGAAAAGAAAGCAAATACATATTTTGCGGAGGAACCCCCCCCCCCCCATAGAACCCATTCGACCCCAATTTATTTTATTGTCATGAATAAACTTTGATACATCATGGGTGATGAATATGGTGGTCCAAGTTTCATAAGAATTGCATGGAGTTTCTGAGAAGAAAGCAAATGCATATTTTGTGGGGAAACCCACCTTCCCCCAGAGACCCTCCTAGACCCATTTTTTTTTTAAATGTCATGAACAAACTTTGGTAAGTCATTGGTGATGAAGGTTGTCATGGTTTCATCAGAATTGTGTGTATCGTTACTGAGAAGAAAGCAAATACCTCTTTAGGGAGGCAACCACCCCCTTGTAAACTCTCTCTGCAGACCCTTTCAGACCTCATTTTTATGCCATCAGGGGTGATGAAGACTGTGGTCAAATTTCATTGAAATCATGTGTAGTTTCTGAGAAGTTGCACGTATTTGTGGATGGACTGACGGATGACGCGCCATCCCATAATCTCCCGGAACAACTTTACAGGTGAGCGAAAAACATCCCTGGGAATATTATAACAAACAAACTACAGTAGGAGGATGTCCGGGGCTCAGCGACGATCCTGAAGAGAGCCCTCGGCACAAAACTTTGAGAACAGAAAACTTCACAGGTTGGTCCGTGAATTGTGACCCCTTACTGAAATGAAGGTGGATACTTTGAGCCCACCTTGGGAAGGACTCCATTCCACATTCTAAAACCCACATATGGAGATACCAATTAAGGACACACACACACACACACACACACACACACACACACACACACACACACACACACACACACACACACACACACACACACACACACACACACACACACACACACACACATACACACACACACACACACACACACACACACACACACACACACACACACACACACACACACACACACACACACACACACACACTGTGAGACCTGGGGCCGGAGCATTCAAAACCAACAGCTCATACATGCAGCAACCTTTGCACCCCACCTGTCAGCTCCAGATCAGATTCATACATGCTACAGTTGAGGGGTGAAAATGGGGGACCAGGGGGAGGGTTGGTGAGAGAGATGGAGGAGTAGATAGAGTGAAGGGGACAGGGTCAGAAAGATCAATGACACATCAATGTGATCAACGTGCGAGAGAGGGGGGTAGTATGGGCGTCGATTGGTGGGGGATGGGGGGGACATGTCCCCCCCACTTTTTATCAAGGGGGGACAACATATCGATTGTCCCCCCCCCCACTTTTTTCATTGAACGTAAGTTACGTAACACAAAACGAGCTGCTCGAGTACAACCAGGCCGAGATGCTCCTCAAATACAATAATACATTTTTTAATCTCTCTATAATTCCAGCAATCTCTGTGTGCATGTTTGTCTGCGACCGCTGTTTCTCGACAACCACTGGTCCGATCTACTTGAAACTTGCCAGTTATTTTGCTGGGGACCCGTGGATGTGACTTTTCAAGGTTTGAAATTAATCGGACAAGTGGTTCCCAAGTTATGGTCTCCGTACTCGCAAGCCGTTCGCGTCTGCTTTGGCTTTGGGAGTTGGACCAAACCATTTCATGTAAATAGAGGGGGGAGGGGGGGGCTTGCCCAATACAGAGCCTCTCTGGATCTTTACTTTTTATATATTTTTATATATTTTTTACTCTGGACCTATGTACAGGATCTTTACTTTTTGCCAAAAACAACAAAATAAAAAGAACCGTTAGTTTTATTGCTCTATTATAGTTCTAGTAAAGTTTTATTGCTCTATTATAGTTCTATTAAAGTTTTATTGGTCTATTATAGTGCTATTAAAGATGATAGGTTAACAATTCAACATTGAGAATCCGTGATTCCCAAGCCATGGTCTCCCACCGGCCAAGCGTCCATAGTGACGTCGCTTTTTGATCCTTCGATGTCGGCTCTTCCTATCATTGCGAAGCAGAATTCGCCAAGCGTTGGATTGTTCACCCACTAACAGGGAATGTGACCTGGACATTTTGAGGTATGTTGGGACGTTTTCGGACTTTGTATCGTCATTTTATGAGTGTTTAAAGAAATCGCGGCTTCATGGCCCGGAGCGCGACGCCTCGGATAGTGTTAGGCCGCAACGGATTGGGGCCCATTTAGCGACCAAAATAGTTTATTTCACCTTTCTAACTTATATCGCCGGATGCCTGATATTATTACCTGCACGATGATGTGTGTGTTTAATTTTTGTGACTTAGCACCGTCGAGTTATAAGCCAATAAAAGATTTCGCGGTCTGGTATGCTGATTGAGATGATGGAGCTTGTGCAGGATGACGCGGTTTCACTCCACCGGCTCGCACGAACGAGTGGAAAGATATTTTGTTATTCTGTTTTCATATTTCGCAGTCGATAACAGTGGCCGAAAATCACAACGTTGAAAACCGGGTGAAAAATCGAAGGAAAGTGGGTATTTTGGCGACTAAATTAGCTTTGAATACTTGGGAAACATAAAATAAAATGCGCTGATTCACTCGCTTTTGCGGCGGTTAATGTGAATAATTTTTTCATCGGTACTTCGACTTAGGGGAGGTATAGACCTACAAAACGAGAGGTATCATTCGGTCGTCGGACTTACGAGGATTAAATGATAGATTTTAAAAGGTGGCTGTTGAAAAATATATGCAAAATTCACGGAAGCGGTTCGGACAAACGAACGGAAAATTATTTTTGAATTCTGTTCTCGGATTATACAGTATCTATAGGGTAGTAATGAGATTACCTCGAAAATCCGATTAAAAAAGCCTTAGGCTTAGTAGCTTAGCCGTGGCTTGCAATTTTTACGAGGAAAAATAACGTTCCGGAAGGAATTTCTCTTCCGCCATCATCCCAATAATTTTCCGTTTTCACGAGAACGAAGACGAAGGATAGATCGTCAGAATAAGGTGTCTCATTAAACTGTGTGATTTAGAATGATTAAATTAGAGATTTTAAATGCAGCGTTGAAAATAAAATAAAGAGGATTGTCAGCTTCTTCTTCACCATGTCGCCCCCGCAACGGTTCTGGACCCCTTTAGCGACCAAAATGGTTTATTTCACCTTTCTAACTCATATCGCACGATACTTAAACAAAACGTATGGTCACACACTATACTTAAACAATAGCACGCAGTTTCAAATTTGTGTTTTTTTTTTTGTTTTTTTTGCACGTACGAGCACGAACATACAGCCACGCATGGGCACGTATGGGCACACACGTACGGCCGTGCATAGGCTTGCCTCTGAAAATCTGAAATATCGCAGAAGTCAACCTGGTGTCCATGTGCAGCTGAGCAGAAAACTGCTTGAAGAGCAAAGATCTGCACGGTCAGCACTTCTGAAGATTATCACCTCACTGCAATATTTAGCCCAACAAGGTTTTGCAATTCGTGGGAAGGATGCCTCTGAAGGGAATTTGTAGACATGGTGCCGGAAGTCAGTCGAATGTTCCCACAGGTAGAACGTTTGCTTAGGCTTCTATTGGTGTCCCCAGCAAGTTCATGAGAAGCTGAACGGTCATTCAGCGCACTCAGACGTATGAAGACTTGGTTACGTTCCACAATGACCCAACAACGCCTCAACCATCTCATGATCTGTCATGTCCACCGAGATCGTCTGACTGCACTTGACCCCCAGACATTGCTACAAAGTTTTTAACTCTTATCGGCAGACAAGAGGGTTCATATTTTTGGCAAGTTTTAAGGTAAGTTGACCGTACTCATGTAATATCAATTTGTATGTCAGTTTAGTTTTCAGTTTATGTTTCGTGAATCAGTTCAGTTTAAGGGTCATGATAAGGAGGCTTGATAAATAATTCTATATATATATATATATATATATATATATAATATACATTTCTTTGATGACACTTGAAACTTTGAAATGTGTATAATTAATGTTTAATTTCGCTCCGTCTGCTTACATTTGATAAAAAGATGGTCGATAGATGGTCAGATTAATTTAAGGGATTTGTGTGATCGGAAGGCAGCATGTCAACGAGCGTATAAAATCGAGAATTTGCAAGGGTAGACTTATTGTGTCCATGCCGGCACGAAGCGGGCTTCGTGGTCTGGACATGCAATGTCCCCCCCCCCCCACTTTTCAAAAGCAATCGACGCCCATGGGGGGTAGGGTTGGGAGGGAGAGGAGTGAGGGATTCCGGCAGATGTAACGTCCAGTTTATCATCCATCTGAGAGAAGATACGCAGTGATGAATCACCAAGCCTGTGAAACACCAGGAGGACAGTTTAGAGCTGGGTTGGGATTCAAATCCAGGCTACACAGAGTGAGCATGCATACCTCCAAGCTTTCCTGCCGTGATGTGGCGATTCCTCACTCAAGAACTGAAAGGATTTTTTTTCTCATTGTGATATCATTTATTTTGCCTTCCTACCTCCAGTGTAGAACCATGGTATCACAATATAATGTTGAAGAACGTGCCAAGTGGATTCACCACGCAATGCATGAAACGTTTGAACAAACTTTTAAAAACGAAACATTTAATTTTTATTTGCATTTATCTATGCCGAAGTGACGGGTCGTATAATGGAGAACAAAAATGCGAAACGTCGTGGAAAATAAAATTTCACATTTTCAGCGAGGCTTTCAGAAAAGAAAAATAAAGCGAGAAAAATATACTTTCTCATTTTTCAAAATTTCCACGTTTTATTCTATGGTTCAAGTGGTTCAAACAAAATGTGGCCAACGCAGGCAAGTAGCCCTAAACTTTGTTCAAGTCGTTCTAAATGTGGTGTTCAGTGACAGTGCGAATATTGTAAAGTGCTGGCTGAAGCACTCCAATGAAATGGTCGATATTAAAAGGCTCCCTTGGCATACAATTGGCAATCACCGACTGTTATATTAAACATACACCTCCCGGAGACGCCCAAAATGTCGAATATATCTGAATTGGACAAATGAATGCTTTTCTTGGATAGGGACTGCCAACAAGTTCGATTCTGGAGCTTAAATTTTGTAATTGTCCTGAGTTTAAGAGATACTTGTGGTGAACGCATGTGCACAAATGAAATAAAACAACAAACGCTTACATATCCAGGTGATTATAAGCATTGCAATGTACTCAGTGATTTGTAGATATAGTGAAAAAAAACTATCATTAAGAAATTGTTGCTGCCTGTTCCAAGTCGAGGCATGGTTGAGCAGTTCAAAAAACATGGCGGCGTCAGAACGCAGTGAGGTTACCTCGGACATGCCTTAAGACCCCAGAGAGAGGGGTGACTGAGGATCACCTGATGAAGGATATAATTGAATAATGCCGTTAATTATCTTTAAAAGGGGTGTTTTATCTAACCCAAACACCCAATTTTCACTCTTGCACTTCCTTGGAGTTTTCTTAGTCTGCACACAAAGATTCAGGCTGCTCGGTCTTATGGTTTTATAGTTATAGAACACACACACACACACACACACACACACACACACACACACACACACACACACACACACACACACACACACACACACACACACACATATACACATACACATACACATACACATACACATACACATACACATACACATACACATACACATACACATACACATACACATACACATACACATACACATACACATACACATACACATACACATACACATACACACACATTGACATTTATTGGTGTCGATACCTCATGCATTAATTTTGTTTACTATCAGCCTTGCACCAGGAATGTGTACAGAGAAAAGGGAGAAAAGCCAAGCAAGTTTTAAAATTTTTAACGAGGCACATGCAACAATCCTCATAATAAATTGTTCCCATTTGAATATCCAATCGTACTCCAGTTCAGTATTCTGAACGTCCACACTTCGGAGTTCCTTGGTTGCTAGTACAGGTGGAAATTTCAAATGAAAGATTAACAGTATACTGAACAAAAGTTCAAGGAGTATGTAAACTTTCAAGGTTGGCATCTTGCCCTACCTTTTCTGCCAGGGGTACTTTGCCCCTCATTACTCAACCACAAAGCAATTTTTTTTCTTGCAAATTTGCAAAAGGTGTCAAGACGATCACTTCTTGTCCAACAATATAGCACATTTCGGACAGATTGTTCCAAAGGGAAGCAATTGATGTTTTGGAACCTTGCGTATGTACTGCATGTTCATTTTTTCTGAGCAAGCTGTGATTTCCCTGCCTCGGTACAATCCAAGCCAAATGCACCAGATGGGCCCGTTTCTGCTTCACAAGTCATCACAGAGCTATGTTTCAACTTGTAGCTTCTCTGTGATTGATATTTTGGTTACAAAATGACGTTTATTATTATTTAGTATCAGGATCTCTTGAAGATGGAATGGGACCATCAACTGCCAATGAAATAGTACTTCAAAGTAGTTATAAAGCAGAAAATTTCATTATATGTATGGATTTTTAAAAGGGAAAGAGTGAGGGATACAACCACAAGCTCATGCTATATTCAGATCGTTTAAAGATTTGTACAAGACATAGGCAAATGTGGTCTCAATATCTTGTCTGATGCTTCTCAAGAACCCTGGATCTGAGATTCCTTTTTGAATAATCTCCATGACACCTGATCTGTGGAATGAACTTGTGATCATCAACTCTGTTTTATATGTACTGATGGAACCTATCAAGTGCAACAGCACAGCAATTATCATGGCCCATCAAACTGATATATTAATTTACAATTGAATGATGAGTCGAAGTATGAGTTGTTGTGAAACGCATCAAATGGGGGAAAAAAACTATCACATATCGATCTGTGGGTTACATATTTGTGCAACTTGCAAGTCTGTACAAAATACAATTTAAGAGACTATTAACTATGTTTCTGCTTTGCACCTGTATTTTGCATTAAATGAGTACATAATTCTAAAATCAGAACAGCTAACTGCTTTTAGCTTAAGTAATCAAGTGAAAAGTCCAACAGTTCAGTGGATTTGAAAAGGTGTTCCTTCTTCTTGATGACTTGGCATGCTACTGTTAAGAGCAAAATACGTCCTTTGACTTTCTGCCCTTGGGGATCTGCAACTCTGGCTTGCTGACCGTCACGCAAGAGAGGGAAGTTGAGGAGCATGTGGGGGAATATGGGTGACACCATAGACCCGGCAGGGTGGTAATGCCCGGTGTGCCACGTCTGCTTCGATCTACATTGTCAGTTATGGATGGGGTCATTAAAACGCAATTATAGTGTTTATTTACACCTATCATCTCTCATCTCAACCCTGAGAAATGTGCTGATGTGAGAGGAAAACAGGATTTGCACTTGGTTAAGTTACTTAGCCAAAGAAAAAAAAACTTTGTTTTTGCTTTGCCTCGTGATTATTCCATTCAAGTTAATACGCTCACGTTAAGTAAATGGCTCATGAGTGATGGTCTTACTCGTGGTGGAGTTAAGGCATGCTCTGGATGTGATTTCTCTCTGCCCTTCTTGTTATCCAATTTTATTCCTCAATGAAAATACAACAGGTTGGGTGAAAATGCAGCAATTTTATTCTGTTGTTATCGTCGTGAGGTCTTATCAACCTGCCCTGGTATTTTTTCCAAATCTATCAATAACACTGAGTTTTAAGGGTGAATAATCTGTAAATGTTTCACAAACAGCAATACTCTACCCCACATCTGTATGCTCTATCCCTTTGAAGCAGGGTCATATTCTACCACACCCAAAAATTTGTATTAATTCTTTGAAATTCTTGCTTAAATCTATGCTTGTTATCTGGAGAACATGAACGAATGGCAGACCTCCAGTCGAATTGTGAATAGAACACCTCTTTCACACTACAAGCCACTTCCACCTTGTAATGTTCTCATACCCTATCACCTGCCATTGATGGAGTAAATATGCGAAACCGTACGTATACCTACCTGAGCCAGTGCTATGTTCTAACTAAACTTAACAAATGTTGGTAAGTTTGGTATGGTACAGAGGTGTGGATTGCACAATAAATTGTCATATTTGCTTTTGAGATCCCTCATGAACAGCAAAATGAAGAATTTATCTGAGAGTAAAATTCTGGACCATCTGAGATGTACTTCGAAACTTTGGATTGAAACAATATAGTCATATATTCATGACACAAATGTGCATATATGTTGGGCAGATCAATTGTTTATCTTTTATTGTAGGCTATATTTCTGTCAAGGCATGCTTTTTATCCCTCTTTAAGTTTTAAAATATACATACATGATTAACTGTTTATTAAATGATGCTTCATTGGAAATGCCATTATGACACATTTATTATTAACCAACTATTGATGAAACAAACATAAAGGTGCTAGAACGATGCAGAAAAAAAAGTTTACAATTCTGTTTGTTGCTCCATTTCATGCATTGTCTCCAAATATGGAGTGATCCGTCTCTTCTCTTCTGATGGTCATATTGATGGCAATGGCAACTTGGAAATGCTACAGACATCCTTCTATGTGGAATTGCGACGTCAACGTTTGCCAATGAGATACTAATGCTTTCAGTAGGACGGGATGCTCAAACACACCACAGATAATATCTTGGTTTCCCTCCTTTCTTTATTCAGTGGCAGGATCATCTCAAATCATTTCCCTGCACAATTTGATCAAGGCCTCCACTGGCCACCAATTAACTTGGACTTTAATCCAGGTGATGTTTTCATACGGGAGCTCCTTAATTACAAAGTGCTATGCTTAATTACCCTGCACATACCAAGCGAAAAGCGGGGCTAAGCAATTGCTTCATTTCTGTCTGTCTCTGTCTCTCTGCATGTCTACAAACATCAATTTATAATTGAGGAACAACTTGATTTCAATTGAGTGTTATATTTTGAACACGAATCGGAATGTGAATCATAAAACGATCCAGTAGTTTAACAGTACTTTGGCTCTGAATTTGACCTGATCACACATGCGCAAAGAGTGAGATAATTTTTCTTACTATGTCTGCCTATATAGCAGTCAAACAAAATTTAAAATAATTCTAAACAGGAAATTTAGTGTTTTTAAGGATGTCATAAAGGACACATACAACAGGCACGAATAACGAATGCAACGTGTTCAGCAAGGTGGTGTAAAAGATTGAATCGATGCCGGTAAACTTCCGTAATTTTTTTTCTACAACGTTTAAAATCTTTATTTGATTTCAATTGAATTATGTACTTGAACACTGGAGAACACAAATTGCCTTTTTGTCGATTTCAAAAAACTTCGTTTAGCAGAACTTGGAAAAAATATTCATGCTCTGAGGGCAGATTAACGATGAGAAAAGCTCTGAGAATCAACATTCACGCCAAATAACAAAGATTCTGCATTCTGACAAATAGGGTCTTGCAATCACTTAGGCCTAAGTCACATTTGCTCTACGGCGAGGATACGGTGGCCGTATGCCCTCTGAATTGACACAAACGTGCGGCGGCCGTAGAGTTTCTGAGGTTCCCTCAGGGTGGCCCTATGTCATATGGCTATATTTTACAGGCTGTAGGGTCGCCGTGGAATTATAGCGCGGAGTTATAACTTTTTTCATTTCTACGTTCGCCGTAGCAATTCGACAAGCCGAAACAAAATAACTGGTAAAAAAAAAATAAAACCCCACTCGTTACCGTCTGTCTGGCCGCACGTTCACCTCGGGCCCCCCCCTGCGATCCTCCTGTGGGCGCCTTGCGTATGCCTTGAAAATTATATGGCCGCCGCAGAACGCCCTAAGGTCACCGTGCGACATCAAATCAAAGACCGTTCGACACCCCCACGTTTTCGGTCTCCACAATTTATAAATACGCCGTGCGGCTACCCGAAAAATAAAAACATATGTGACTGCTACATTGTGTGACCGTGGAAAGACTGCAGCCGCCGTATAATTGCTAGTGGCCGTAGATTTTGGAGTCCCCACGGCCGCCGTGGCAAATGTGACTGAGGCCTTAACGACATATAATATGTTGGATGACTCCTTTCATGCTTCAGGGCATGTATATGAGATGTGTATGTGCGTGTTGATGTTTGAATCAAGACATATTGCTGTGTGGTTCATGCCTGTTGTACAAAGTTCAGAAACAAAACTAACTTTCTCAAGACTGCATGCAGTAACGTGTCTTATGAACTCTCTAGTTGTAATTGTAGTTCTATTTGAAAATATTGTTGCGGTTTTCGCGCCCGCCGGCGTGCTGACGGCCACGTAACTCGAATCGCGGCACGTCGCCCACCGGACGGACAATCCAGTCGTGACCCTCTCGGACTAACGCCGGGAACCAGTCACGGGTGGACCTTTCGGTCTCACCGCGATCGAGCCAATCAGCCCCCGCGTGGGATAGGGTTGCTCGCCAAATTCGACCTACCTAAGTACCCACGCGGAGGGTAGACCGGGCGATCGCACCTCGCCGCAGGTCGACTTCGGACACGGGCCACTTAAGCGACCCGTTCCGTACTATCAGAATAACCGAGCGGTGTTATCGTCGACCTCGACGGTTCGATTAATTATCGGGCGTATTCAGCCCACTACCAACCCTTTACGTGAAGCAAGATGAGGATTCAATGGGAGAAAAAGACGAAGCGAAGCGGGAGAACAGTTCAATAATAAAGCACATTTATTCGCGGCACACGGGAAGCACACATATTCAATTCCACCAAAAGCACACAAAAAAAAGAAAACACAATTCCATTTACACAAAAAGCAAATATAAAAGCGAAGACAATGCAGAGCTAATACCGACTACCGAGCACACGGCAACACTTATACAATTCTACTTCACAGACGGCGCCGACAACACATACCCAAAACCAAGGAAAAGAATACCCCCAAGAATGAGGCGGGCCTGAGGCCGAGACCGGGTCGCGCCTACCCGTCTGGTGATGAGACGCGGAGCGGCGATGGCGCCTCACTCCGCGGGCCTCGCGGACAGTGTCTGGCAGGGGGTGGGAAAGGGGCCCCCTTGGTCGCACTATCTCAGCGCGGGGGGAAACAGGAGGGGGTTGCTGATGCTCGGGGTATAGAGGATCTTTATTATCCCTGGTGTGCGTCTCCACCTCGGCCAGGTCGCGCTGCCGGCCTCCCTCGGGCGTGCAGCTCCCGGCACCGACGCGAGCACCCCCTCGTCTGCCTTCGCCGCTGCCGCCTCTCCGCCTCTGGACTCTCCGACTCTCCGACTCTGGACTCTCCTACTCTCCGCCTCTCGACTCTCCGACCGACTCTCCTGACTGACGAACACGGTCCTTTTATCCCCCCGTAGCTTCGCCTTTGACCCCCTCCCTTTGACCTTTCACCTCGCTCCCCATTGGCCCGAGAAAAAGTGGACGTGAAGGCTTTTTGATCCACAAATTTGCATATATCGATCGTCCTGGAGGCGGGGCCAAATCGTCCCTCGCTCACCGATTGGACGGCAAAAAGTGGGCGTGTGTCGTTTTTGATCCGTTTTTGAAGCACAAAATCCGTGATTTTGTACACGCTGTTCGACGCGCGCTCTGCACGAGTCCAACACCGGTACCCACAGCGGGGCAAGAACGGTGGCGATGCTACGGTTGCGAGGTGTGACGTGAAGGTCGTGGCGGTTGTGGTGAAGCGGCGTTGTGGTTGGTGGTTGATGTTGTGGTTGTGGTGGTAATCATGGCGGTTGGTCCAAAATAAAGATAGTAAAAGAAAAACGGCTATCCTGAAGAGTCGCAGCACGCATAAATGACATGTATTCCCACTAGACAACGGGTTTGGACCTAACTACACATGTACTTACCGAGATACCTCACCTAAGGGACCTGAATGGTGGTTTGCGAATTTGGTAACCACAACAATATAATTATATGAATCAAAATCTTAGATGTTCCTCTGAATTGTGATTCTGTGAGAATTATGTTTGTGTCATCAGATTTCCCAATTAATAAATGTGTCAATAAATAAGAAAGGCATTTCACCTGTTACACTTTTTATTATTATTTTCATTGTTGTTGAAAAAGCAATAGATTAAATGTGAAGAGTGAATCATTGAGGCAGGGTGAAGAATAAAAAGATATCCAAGATGACAAATATCAAATAATAACGGTCTGACCGCACAGTGATGCTCGCAACTCTGGCTCCCACCCCATAATAACCCTTGCCCTTGTCTCATCCCAATATTTTGCTCTGACAAAGGGTTACCATACCTCAAAGAGAGTTTATAGAACACCATACCCTGCTCAGCCATGAGAAAAGGTACATGGGTGGGGTCTTTTGAACCTGCTTTGCGTTTCTGAGCACGATGTACATTTGTTTTGTTCGTGAACCTTGCGTACCATCCGTGATGGTAACCAACCACACAGCGATATGTGACACTATATTTGACAGAATGCAGAATCGCAAACAGTTATTCAGCCCCCTGGGCATGAATGTTTTTCCAAGTCCTGCAAAACAGAAGGTTTTTGAAAGTGACAAAAAAGGTGATTTGTGTTCTCCATTGTTCAAGTTTATAATAAACTTCAAATAAAGTGGAGATGTAAAGGTTATAGAATTTTTTTTTATTTTTTGAAATTTACCATCATTGATGTAGACAGTCTTTTACACCACCCGATGGAACACGTTACATTAGTTATTCGTGCCTGTTGCTTGTGGCCTTTGTGACATCCTTAAAAACACAAAGTTTCCTGTTTGGAATGATTTTCATTTTTGTTTTACTGGATTTTCAGTTTTGTTTTACCGGATTTTCAGTTCAGTTTTACCAGACAGGCAGACAGAGTAAAAATAAAAAATATCTCACTCCCCCTCTGCTTGTTTGCGATCGGGACAAATTTAGAGCCAAAGTACTGCTAAACTAAAGGTTTGTTTTGCAATTCATGTTCAAAATATGACATTCAATTGAAATTAAGTTGTTCCTCGATCATAAACTGACGTCTGCAGACAGGCAGACTGAAGTAAACCAATTGTTTAACCCTGTTTTTCACTTTACGCGCGCAAAGCCAAAATAATCCACAGTACTGTAAAAAAGATGGAGTGTCCAATTGCACACATCAAGCTGAGAAACCTGCCCAGTAAATACGATTATCTAATTGCGAACAAAGGTCCACTTTTGATGTTTTAGCTACAGCTGATGACCGTGAACGCAACAAAAGATTGGTTCGAATCAATTCTGCAAACAGTTTTGAAAAAGTGAACTTTTATGTTTGCTGTTGTTCCATCTGCAATTGGAGTCGAGAGCAATATAGCTTCTGTCGTTGCTGCTGCAGGACTTGCAGCAGAAACCCTGGATGGAGGAAAGGCATCTCACAGTTGTTTCACATTTATATTCGCAGATTCAATACATCTATGCACAGAATCAAAGCCTCCACCTATTTAGCAGATCTCGAAAGTCATCGTGTGGGATGAAATGATGGCAAGTAACTGTCTGCGTATCAAATGCATTGAAAGAAGCAGGACCTGCTGTGGAGCATATTTTCATTTGGTCTCTGTGTTGTTTAAAATATATAATGTAATGAAATGAAATTTGCATGCATTATATCTAAAGCTGCATATATATATATATATATATATATATATATATATATATATATAATTTTTTATCCATAATATGTATATTAGTTGTATAGTTCCTTACATGTGTGATTATTTGTCCCCTATATAAATATTGAGAGTGTGTATTTGCAGAGGTTTGGGCATGTAATTTGAATAAATATGCGTTTGCCGGTAGGCTAATTATTTATTTAGATGGGTCAGCAGGCAGGTTTTCTGTTTCTCTTCATATTAATGTATTCCATGCTTCCATTTGTTTTCCCGAACACCTTCCTCTGAATTTTTGCCACCCCACCCCCAAAGCTGACTCGGTTCCTGCACACTGATGTAAGAAGGGCCCCATGTGCAGTGTCAGATCCCAATTTAGAGAAGTGATCGAGACTAACTGGGACTGGGCAGCTTCCTCCCCTCACCCCCTCCCAAATAACAATAAAAAGTAAGTTGCAGAGGTACACAGTGAGAAAGTGAAGAGGGTGAGAAGGGTCGGTGCACAAGTGGGTTGAAGCTAGAGAGAGAGAACAGAAAAAGTAATACGGAGAGCTGGAGTGATGAGTGTGGGAAACAAAACAAAGTGGAATCCGAGCAAGAGGATGGGTAAAGAAAGAGAGGCAGGCAACGGCATGACTGTAAAATCACAGGTTTTGGCTGTGGGAGCACTGGACAAGGGTGTACCTGACTTCTGGCCATGAGCCAGGTGTGCAACTGGATGTGGCTATCAGAGTGGAGGGATGAAGGGCAGGGGTTGGCAAATTATTCTGGCTGCATCAGCAGGTGAGACTTCACTCATTCCCTCTTCCACTCAATACCCTCCTCACGAACCTCACCCTCATGCATCTCACCTTTGGCCATTTTTGTTTCATTTGACTTACTTTTTATTTTGCCTTCCCCCTGTTTGCCATCTTCTGGCCAGAAGAGTTAAAACGTTAATTAATGGGGACACCTCTTTTAAGGTGTTTATAGTGATAAGTTCATTTAATATTATTATTTTTGTCTTTTAAACCAAATGCATGTATAGCTGTCTTCATGGCATGCATGCTGTGATGTCTCCAGGGCACATGCATTTCTAGTTGGATCAGTAATCTTTAAAGGCGCTTGGTTATTTGAGAACCTTTTAAGACGCTCCATCCACCAGGGTCTCTGATATCAGGATTTACACCTGGTTGCCATGCAACTCTTTAATTGACAGGAGTGAGATTGCATTCCCTGTGTGAAATCAGTGCCCAGGTATGGATAGCTTATCCTACTGGTGAAAACTGACATTACAGTTTATATTTATTGAGTTGACATAAATAAATAACTGCCATGGAAAAAAAAAACAGCAATCAGCTGCAATGCAGTGCGATAATTAGGAAGAAATGGAATCGCTGAGGGTGTCTTGGTACCGAGGGAGGTGTAATGGAGAACTCCACGGAAAGCTGCCTCAGCTCATATAATGGCAAAGATGAACAATAATGAAAACTTGAATGCTGAGATGCATCATCAGTAAAATGAAAAGAATATCGATCAGAAATCAGAGAATGTTAAAATCACACAAATTCAGCAATTATTTGTATGTACGTACAGATAGTGGAGAAAAATTGAAACACCAGGGTACATAGGCCGCACAATATATATCCAGAGTACGCAGCCGCCACACGTACATGACTGGTGCATGAAGTATGCAAATGTAATTGCAGCAGTCCTCTCATCATGTATATGTAAGCGGGATGTGGCTCGGATCCGGTATTGAGAGCCGCAATAGAACCTCAGTGACTTTGAACAGGGTGTAATTGGTGGTGCACGTTTGGCAGACACTTCATTGACAAAGGCTGTGGAAATTGCTTACGTGGTACGAGGAACTGTCTCAGAGGTGACGTCAGCCTGGGAAAAAGAAGGAGAAACGTCTTAATTGAAGGGAAACAGTGGGTGGAAGCACATACTCGACAAGCGTGATGCATGGGCATTAATGCTGACTGTGAGGTGAAACAGGAGAGCAAAGGTGGACAAACTGCGTGCGGAGTTCAGTGCAGGTCATGAGCATCCTGTATCGTAAAAAAACAGTCAGGAGGGAACTTCACATGGTGGGTGGGATACCACTGCCAAGTTGCTTTGCACAAACCGCTCGTAACACCTGGCAATGCCCGTTTGTGGGTCCAGTGGTGCAAGAAGCATAAGCAATGGACTGCCGGGGAGAGGAGGAATGTGATAGGTCTGATGAGTCATCCTTCAACATGTTCTTGATGAATAGACATGTGCATGTGTGGTAACAGTTCAGGGAGCTCTGCAGCCCCAAGTACCTGGTTCTGACAGTTCCCTAATGGTGGGGGGGGGTCATATTTTCCTGGCATGGCCTGGGTCCACTCATTCCAGTAGAAAGCAGGGTTGATGCTGTGCACTACGGATCATCCTGAGGGATCATCTGCATCATGTGATGCAGAATTACTTCCCTGCTGGGAGGGCTATCTTCCAGTACAACCGGTATACGGGACACATGTTGTCACCAGGTGGTTTGAGGATAACGAGGACGAAGTTAACCATCTTCCATGGCCCTCCCAATTGTTGGACCTCAATCACTTAGAAAATTGTTTGGACTGTCTGGAGAGGTGCCTAAGACAGCAGTTTCCACCTCCATCAAACTGATGTGAATTTGAGGACTTCCTTGTGGAAGAACGGTGTCACATTTCTGCAGAACAGTTCCAGACCCTTGTTGGCTCCATGCCACATCATATCCATGCCGTCCTGGATGCACGTGTTGGGACAACACCTCACTAAGTGACATTCTGTTGGCATTTTCATTTTTTGTCCACTACACTGTATGTACTGTATGGAGTATGTACAGGACTACAGGTAGTCGACAAAAAATGGAAACATCAGTGTAAGTCACTTAATAGAGCATTGGGCCACCATGTGTGGCCAGTATGGCCTGTATGCACCATGGCACAAAGTACACCAGCATCTATAATTCTGCAGATGCAGCACCATTCTTCAATGAGAACGTCAATCAACTCACACCTGTTTGATGGAGATTGAAAACGCTGTCTGGCGTCATTCCAGAATATCCCATAAATGCTCAATTTGATTCATATCTGGTGATTGAGAAGGCCATGACATATGTTTAACATCAGTGTCATACTCAAACCATTGGGTGACTACACATGCTTCTGTGGATGGGGGCATTGGGGGGGGGCTCCTCTTGCAGCCAAGCTAGCCATAATTATCGGCAACCAGGCCCATGCAGCATTTCTATATCTGACCCGAAGCGTGCTGGAATGTTATTTGTTTAATTAATGCATGGGCCACACCTGTGTGGAAGCCATTGCTTGGTCTTCCTCATTTACCCAGGTGTTTCCATTCTTTTTTCTCCATACCTGATTGTACGTATGTATGTCTGAACCTAAAAAGATCAAAAACGGTTTGGCCAATCTCCACCAAATTTTGCACACTTCATCGGGGTACCCCGTTTCAGGTCATGAGTATGAAATAAATCCCACCTTCCATGTGTGAGGGTGGTAGGATGACTTGCAATTTTTCCTGATACACATGGAATAGTACAACTGCTTTAACTACTGATCCCTGTCGGAGCAAGGGGGTATTGACATCATATTTCGCTTCTGGAGGGAGTGGGTATTACTTGTAAATGCAAATGTTGCAGATGTACATAGCATAATGAAATGAGAGGATTGATAAATGGCACTGTTAATTATTTAATTGCAGATATAAATGCCAAGCTACTGGAATATGGGGTTTATTTGGAACATGTTAATGCACAGTTTGTTAATTTGGAATTGGCCAATTACAGAGGAGAAAAGCCACACTGCCACGTGCGAGTATTTTGCTGCAAAGCTACAAAGTACAGCCAGTTTGATTGATGTTTGAAAGGAAAAAGCCCATGGTTTTGTGGTAGACAACAATTTTTACCATCTGTAGTTGGTAGGCCATGGCTACATCTTAAAAGAGGGAATGTAGTCACAAATTACTCAGATATTTTCTAAAAATAAGGACAATACAAAAATATATAAAGACTTGAAGGGTGAGCTTGCTCATTCTTAAGGGGCTGTCACACCTTGACGTTTTAGCCAGCGTATGGCAAGGTATCAAAATGTATGTAAAACGCTGACGTACGCTGAACTATTGATATATATTTTTTAATTTTTGGTCATATTCATAACGTATTAGTAACGTACACAGAACGTTTCAATCACATATAGATAACTTATACCAACGAATACTGAGCGTGTTGTCGGCGTTCACAACCTATGCCCAACGATAGTCTAACTTATGCATAGCGCGTGGCAGCGTATTGCCGACGATCACGTGGCGTAGGCTATTCATAGGCTGCGACTCGACGAGTCAAATCATAACCGCACTAGGTATCGAAGTGTGAAGCCGCTGTCACACCTTGACGTTTTAGCCAGCGTATGCCGACGTATGAAAAATTTGCCGAACCATGCTGGCACACGTCAAATACGTTATGGGTAAGTTTTGTATGCGTTAAGAGCACGCTGGTATACGTCGTAGTATGCTGGCATACCTCGTCATATGCCGAGTACGTCGAGAAATTTTCAGCATGTTGAAAATTTCTCTGCATATGACACACGTTCCGCATACGCTGGCCAGAAGTTGTAGGCACGTTACGCGACCGTTGACACACATTACTTGTAAGGTACTCATAAGTCGAAACACGTCAAGGTAATGGATAGCGTCAGTGTTCCAGACTCCCTGGTTTTTTATTTATTTATTTTTTTCTTCGGTATGACGGTCACGTTGACACACGTCGACCCACATTACTTGTAAGTTACTCATAAGTCGAAACACATTGAGGTAATGGTTAGCGTCAGTGTTCCAGACTCCCTGTTTTTTTTGTTTGTTTGTTTTTGTTTTTTTTTCTTCGATATGTTGGTCATGTTGACACTTCGATTTCTAGTACGGTTATGATTTAAATCGTTGAGCGGCAGCCTTTTAATTATATTATATTATAACCGCACTAGAAATCAAAGTGTCAACATCACTGTCATACCGAAGAAAAAAAATTAAAAACAGGGAGTCTGGAACACTGACGCTAACCATTACCTTGACATGTTTCGACTTGTGAGTAACTTACAAGTAACGTGTGTCAACGATCGCGTAACGTGCCTACAACTTATGGCCAGCGTTATGTGGAACGTGTGAGTCATACGCCTGCATACGTCGTAAAATTTCAAGCATGCTAAAATTTTAGGACAACCACAAAGTACGATTAAAGCCAGCGTACTATGATGTATGGCAGTATTTTCAGCGTGCTCTTAATGTATACAAAACTTACCCATAACGTATTCGATGTGTGCCGGCGTTTTTGAAAAAATTTTCATAAGTCGGCATATGCTGGCTAAATCGTCAAGGTGTGACAGCACCTTTAGGAAGGGTCATCCCAAAAATTTAAAGAGCAATCAACCATCTTAAGGAGAGATAGCTTTGACCTAGAATATTGTCATTATCTTTCATGTTTGGGCACAGGAGACATGAAAAAGCTGCCCTTGGAGGGAGTCAATGGCAATCTGGGAATAGACTTCGCTGAAACCTTTCAAGCAGCCTCCACCAAGACCACACCATTCTTCGAACTTGATTAAAAAGGGAAGCTTTGTCTGGAGTCTAATAGAATCACAATCTAATGGAAGGAAATGTTGGACCCAGCAGTAATCTGGTGGCTATATTGCATGGATCAGCTGCAACAATTTTAAACATAGTGCCAAAAGGGATTTGTATATTTATGACATAATTTCAGTACTCCACCACAGATCTTAAAATAAATAGCAAATTGAGTTGGTACAGGCCAAATTGCAAAACTGGATATGGAGGTCAAAGGAGACTATTTCTGAGTTCATGCAGGAGACAAAGTTATCAGTTTGGACCATGTATCATGACCTGTGTGTTGAAGAATGGGACAGATAAGGTCGAAGGACTTCTTTGGCTCCCTTCTCTGACCAGGAGATGAGGGACCAAATCAAATATAAGTGTTGTACCTTGAGAACATGCAAATAGCAGCTAAATATGCAGCACCATTGGTTACAAGGCTGAGGCCAATCTGCGTTGTCAAACAGGGCTCAAAGTTGAAGGGTATCAGCTCCCAGACATGAAGATTAGCTACAGAAAATTGACATTGCAACAGCAAGAGAATGATTCGTGACTAAATAGGGAAATTGGAGAATGCTTTGGAAGATCATTAAGTTGCAGCAAAATAGTTCAGAGCATAGGTCTGGTGATTGTTGGATAGGCAATACAAATGTAAGTTTTGATTGAAAAGTCTGAATAGACCAATTCAAAGAGTACCATATTTAGGTTACTGTTAAAGAAGCGGAGATATCGATAAATTTTGCTTGGCAGGCGAGTTAAGGAGGAGCTCGAACAGCCTTCTGGAGGATCAGGAGGTAACACACTGTGAAGTCATCTGCGTAAGTCCTCCTGATGAGCAGATAAAGTTTTTAAGTCAAAAACAAATGGTACTGCTCAGTATCAAGATGCATTAATTGGACCTCATCTATAGCTTTGGTAATTAATTAATCCAAGTCTGGGAGGTCAGCAGTTTGAATCCCAGCCGAGTCATACCAGACACTTTAAAAATGGTACTTGCTACTTTCTTGCTTGACGTTCAGCATTCAAAGGGACAGAGCATGGACAATCCCCATTGGTTGGCATCCATGGGGAGGAGGAAATTCCTCCTTATGAATTGTCCTGCTAAGTGCAGTGAGGAAGGTGCCACCATTGTTGTAACGTCGCTGGTACCCACAGTACCCCGGGAAGTGACTGCACTTCCCCCGAGCTCAGTGGCTCTGTTTGTCTCGTCTAACAATCCTGTGTTGTGTCTCGTGTGTTTGTATGATCATGTGTATGAGATGTGTATGTGTGTGGCAGCTCCATCACGAGCATTAAACTGTGTAAAAAAAAAAAAAAAAAAAAAAAAGGAAATTTAAGGAATTTCATTAGGATCGAAGGTGAACCAAGTGAGATGTTCGCTCACTTGTTGTGATGATTGGTGATTTGACTTGGGTGTGGAGCAAGAGGCTGCCGTGATTGGTAATAGGAGGAGAGATGATGTGACGAGGTCTGGTAATTGATGCAATGGCCAAAATCCCTCCAATGACAAACTCTAGTAATTGCACAGTGGACACCCAGAACAAATGTGCGCTTACCCTTTGGTCTGCTGGAGTTGTGCAATGCAGGCAATGGAGAACCTGTTGCTTGGCTACACCTTCGTGCATGGAAAAGAATACTGCATTAGGATTGTTCAGTGTGTAAACCTCCATGGACCCTATGCAGTAGTACGAAAGCATTAAAAATATATCCAACAACAAAAATGCCAGAAGTGGTGGAAAACAATACCTTGCAAAGCTATCACAGGAGAAATGTCTACATGACAGTTTGATTTTGCCCCAATATTTGATAGAACAGGAAAAATGTAGTGGCATTGGTTTGGCCAAATTACAGAAATATTCATTGCACAATCTCATTATGAACGAGAATGGGACTCGGTAGAGTGCATACCTCCACCAGGCTGAACAGTTTACAACTTGTATCCCACTGATAGGCCGGATCCGGATCTTCACCAAAATCTAATCAATTCGTCCTTGTCACAAACCCAATCTGTCCACAAGCTTTCATCCAAATCCTTCCCCAACTATTTTTTTAAATATCCTTTTTGGCCCTATCTCTCAATGGTGAAGAATCACTCAAAAAATTCAAGCATCTGCATCCGGATGCGGATCTTCATCAAAATTGAATCAATCCGTCCCTGGCACACACCCAAAATGTCCACCCAGTTTCATCCGAAACCACTCAAAACTTTTTGAGTTATCTTGCTCACAGACAGACAGATAAACAAACAAGCCGGTAGGTGGCGATGGGTCACCGAGCATGGAAACTATAAGATATAGAGCAAAATGGATGTCATATAGTGGATAGAGAATCACCTTAAGATTATGCATATCAAATCTCATCCAGTTCCATCTAATGATAACTACTCGGTATCCATTTTAATGAAAAGTACCGAAAATGGGGTTTGAAATCGGAAATCCCCAAAGTTCGAGAGGGTGCTGTGGCTGAACAAAGATCTAAATCGAAAATCCGGCTCGAATGTTTGTGCACAATGTATTCCAGATGATTAGTGTGAATTTTCATGACCATCCGACCATAACCCTAGGAGGAGTAGCATTTGGCACGAAGGCACCTCCAGCTCTCACATATCAATTTTTGCACCAATTGACCTTTGACCCCTGACCTAAGCGAAATCGGTCAATATGTCCTGAGGCAAAGTTGTAGTATTCATTGAGTACCATGAACCTGCAAAGTTTCATTCGTATCGATGCACTCACCTGGTCGCTAGGAGGCCTTCAATTTTCGCCAATTTTCGCGCATACCCTAATTGTAGGGGGTGCTGCGGGTAAAGTATTCCTTATATCACAAAAACCGGAATATATTTGATAGACCATCACCTGTAGATCATTCGTGCCAAATTTCATAACCCTACATGGGATAATGGCTTTCGGAATTGATTTCACGTGAACGGTACCGATTTTGAAGGTTTTTCGGTTGTTGCTGGGGAACCAAAGTGTCCCGAGCAACCATCACAATTTCCAAAGCACTAGGTCATAAGATGTACCTACCACCCGAGTTTTGTAAAAAAATCCGCTCATGTTTACTACCAATTATGCTGATGACAAACGAATAAACATCCAAACAAACATTCAGAGGTCTTTGACCAAAAAGGATCCAAGAGAGGGCAGACGATGTATGACCAAAAAGAAGGTGCAGAATAAAGAGAGGCCACCAACCTGCCTGTGATGTGAAAGCAACGGGCTGAGACACTTAGCTTCATTGAAGGGAGATCCCATTGATTTTGAGGGCCTTTCTTTCCACGTATCAATAAAGGCAAGTTGTGAGGCAGGGGCACCGGCTCAAAGGGGAGAGCAGTACTCAATCAAGCTGTGGATTCAGGCCTCATGGGTTGTCAAAAGTTCAGACTGGCCAAGGAAATGCCTTGCACAATGAAGGATGCCTAGTTGGTAGCTGTCTGGCTTTGCAGGTCATCTTGACAACATGGTTTGCCCAAGAAAGATCATGGGTGATTGTGGGACCCAAAGATTTGAGTGGCTTTACCTCTTCAAGTGGTTTGTTTACGAAGTACATGGGAGGGTTTGCCAGACGGTCCTTTTTGAGAGACAGGGTGAGTCTGTGGGATTTGTTGGAGTTGAAAGACTCGCATATCGTCAATATGGGCTCGGCATATTCGCGTGCTACCCCCACCAATCATGGCACGTGTGTGGGAAGTCATTGCGGAGCTAATGGTAGGCCTCATTGTGGTGGCATGGTCACAAAATCCTCTGTCCCACCACCTTGATGGTCTGAACCTGATCTGATCTCAGATGAGGGGGAACACCATATGAGACGTCCTTACTCTCTCTAACCACTAAATTTGGACAGCACCATTCCCCCAATGGTGCCATGAAGGAAAACTTCACTCCAGTCATCAATCTTAATATGGAAAATTATTTCTAAATCCCTTTAGAATTTTTACATAGAAAGGTACTAAAGCCTTAATTTTACCTCAATACACCCCACCCCCATCCCCAAACACGCTGTGAATATAACAATACATTTGATTGCAGAAGTATTTGATGCCAGTGTTGCAATTGTGGAAAAATCATTCATTCTCACTTGAAATTAAATAATATTAGTGTAAGGAGTGTACCAAACGACTTCACATCAAGAGGCATAAGGATGACCATTTCAATAGAGCTCCTGGAGCACTCCAAAATGGAGGAAGATTATTTCGTGGAATATTGTGATGTGTTGAGACCAAGATCCATCATTTCACATGACAGCTGCAATGAACAGGCAATAAGTCCAAACATTCTTGGTCCCCTTCACCAAAAATCTTTTCTGGTTTCAGCCATGATCCAGAAACTTATATAATAATGTTTTACGACCTTAAGTGTTTCATTCGCATGACTTGTCACACCCAGCTTGAGTGGTCGAAAGAGAGTGGGAAATCAGATGGTGAAAAAATGTTGTTAAGAGTGGGCGTTTCATCACTTCCCATATTGAGTACTCCTTAGTTACTTATTTATTTATTAATATAATTTTATGACCCAGTTTTACTCTATATAATAAATCAATCTTTTCCTTTATTTTTGACAATGATTTCTTGTGATTTTAGGAGAGTAAATAACATGTAAGCTATTCCACATAGAGCATCCATGAACGTGCACACGTTTTGAGATAAGGTATCTTTACAGTCTATAGAAGGATAAAAGTGACAAACAAACTTTGGACTCAACAAGAATGCAGCAAAGCAGCTTTCTTGAAAGGCCCAAAGGAAAATGAAGGCAAAGATAGAGTTAAAAAAAACAGGTTCTGTCGATAACAAAGAAGGAACAAATCAGCAAAGGTGGAGGGAGAGGTTAGACTTGGTGAGGATAGACATAGAATATTGGAGCTCTCTTGAGTTGTGATGTTTTCTTTAATATTTTCCCAGAGAGAAAGAGAGCAAGAGGAAGAGGAAGGATTGCTCCTTGCCATCGGTCTGCAGAGGCGTCTCGCGTTTTCAATGAAGACAAGCAGATCAAGAGTTTAAAAGTTCAGCTTTCAGTGAACAAAGCACCTGGATGGAGACTTTGCAATTTGTTCAGAGGGCCAAGGCAAGAGAAATTGGGGGATTTTGTTTGGACAAGTGCATGGGAAGGTATGGCAACTGTGGAATCGCTAAATATGTCTACATTTATCTGCATGAGACAGACTGTTGGCCAATGACCTAGAAAATAATGGAAGTGTGAAAGACCGAGGGTAAATGACGAAGAGGATTAATGAAAACAGGTGAGTGTAGATTTTTTTTTTAAAGATGGAGTGCTGCACATAGAGTGGAGGAATAAGGAGAAAGCACAACCAAGGGAGAAAGAATAAAGGTCCTCGTTATAAAAGTGTTTGTGAGTACACATGAAAAATTTACACCATTTGCCCTTGAATGATGGTGCGGCAAGCCAATGAAACGTTTGTGAAATCTTTATATTGCAAGAAGTGATTTAAAACTTGGCGGCATTCCTAACGTAAATCGCCAGGTGCATATATTATATTAAGTAACCTCGAACCGTTGATTTATGTTGGTTGATGAGGCCATGAAAGACTGAATATTTTTCTGTTGAGGCATTCCTGGTTGATTCCAATTTACGTATTGTCCTCAGATTTTGAATCCCTACTATCACTGAATCCCAACGGAAATGCATGCTGTAAATAAATTAAAGCATATGCACACTGGCCGACACAGGGCCGATTTCATCATCAATTTTAGATGAAAAGCTGGGAATAATTCCATGCTCAACCTGTTTGGTTATTATTGTGCAGCTGCTCATATTCAAATCCAGCATTCTCTTTCTACCTTCTCAAAAGAAAGCATTACTCTCATCGTTGTTTTATTTGCATTCAAACATTAAATGTAAAAGCACTTTACAATATGGCATCACATTCAGCCGATATATTATATGTCATTGATATTTGCATCCAATACATGTCCAACAGCAGACATTCTGCCCTTCTTTGTGTTACAGTCTTAAAAGTTAATGTGTAATTTGTTAATTGTCAAATTGATTAATCATGAATTTATTTTCTCATTATCGATTAGATCATCATATGAAATAATCAATTAAATCATGAATTTATTTTCTCTCATTATCTATTAGATCATCATATTAAATAATCAATTAAATCATGAATTTATTTTCTCTCATTATCAATAAGATCATCATATGAAATCGTCAATTAAATCATGAATTTATTTTTTCTCATTATCTATTAGATCATCATATGAAATAATAAATTAAATCATTAATTTATTTTCTCATTAATTATCTATTAGATCATCATATTAAATCAACAATTAAATCATGAATTTATTTTCTCTCATTATCAATAAGATCATTATATGAAATAGTCAATTAAATTATGAATTTATTTTCTCTCATTATCTATTAGATCATCATATTAAATAACAATTAAATCATTAATTTATTTTCTCATTATCAATAAGATCATCATATGAAAGTCAATTAAATCATGAATTTATTTTCTCTCATTATCTATTAGATCATCATATGAAATAATTGAATCGTGAATTTATTTTCTCTCATTATCTATTAGATCATATTAAATAATCAATTAAATCATGAATTCATTTTCAATAAGATCATCATATGAAATAGTCAATTAAATCATTAATTTATTTTCTCTCATTATATATCTATTCGATCATCATATGAAATAATCAATTAAATCGTGAATTTTCTCTCATTATCAATAAGATCATCATCTGAAATAGTCAATTAAATCATGAATTTATTTTCTCTCATTATCAATAAGATCATCATCTGAAATGGTCAATTAAATCATGAATTTTTTTCTCATTATCTATTCGATCATCATATGAAATAATCAATTAAATCATGAATTTATTTTCTCTCATCTATTAGATCATCATATTAAAGAATCAATTAAATCGTGAATTTATTTTCTCTCATTATCAATAAGATCATCATATGAAATGGTCAATTAAATCATGAATTTATTTTCTCTCATTATCAATAAGATCATCATATGAAATAGTCAATTAAATCATGAATTTATTTTCTCTCATTATCAATAAGATCATCATCTGAAATAGTCAATTAAATCATGAATTTATTTTCTCTCATTATCAATAAGATCATCAAGCCTGATGTTGGCTAAGTGGTTAGGGTGGCAGCTTGGGATCCCAGGGTCCTGAGTTCAAGCCCCGTTGGCTGCTGAATTAACACCAGGGGGTTGACTCAGCCTGTCATCCTTCCGAGGTCGGCGAAATGAGTGCCAGCGTACTAGTCCTGGTGTATGCCCCGGTTAGAATAGGTGTACCATATCCCTGTGTGTCGTAAGAGGCGACCAGGGTTGGCATCAGGAAGGGCATCTGGCCATAAAACATTGCCTCAAGAAAAAGCCAAACCCCTGCACAGCAGGGAAAAAATGGCTGTAAAAACGGTCATTTATTTTTTTTATCAATAAGATCATCATATGAAATAGTCAATTAAATCATGAATTTATTTTCTCTCATTATCAATAAGATCATCATATAAAATAGTCAATTAAATCATGAATTTATTTTCTCTCATCAATAAGATCATCAAATGAAATAGTCAATTAAATCATGAATTTATTTTCTCTCATTATCAATAAGGTCATCATATGGAATAGTCAATTAAATCATGAATTTGTTTTTTCTCATTATCTATGAGACTAGCGATACCCGTGCACATACACGGGGTAGCAGTACAACATAGCTGGTAGCAGACGACAGACCGTACATGGGAAATGACAAAAATATGCATTGTGCAAAATGCAAGTGGTACTATGGAACGCCAAGACTTCCCAAACATTGTCGGCATGTCCGCTAAGTGCCACAGCAATTTCATAGGGATCGTGTGATGGCGAGCTGAGTTTTTAGTGTGCAAGCTTGGTATTATAATAGAGATCATCATATGAAATAATAAATTAAATCATGAATTTATTTTCTCATTATCTATTAGATAATCAATTAAATCATGAATTTATTTTTTCTCATTTTCTATTGGATCAACATATGAAATAATCAATTAAATCATGAATTTATTTTCTCATTATCTATTAGATCATCATATGAAATAATCAATTAAATCATGAATGTATTTTCTCATTATCTATTAGATCGTTAACTAACTGTACTGATAGTTAAGCAAATTTCAGTGGATGGAAAAAAGGGGCCACAAAGGGTAAGATTTCTTGATTTTAATGTTTTATGAGACAAACATCCGATGCAACAAGGATCTTATTCTAAAGCACCTCAATTACTTCGTCACCTGTCTTATTGCTTTAAAAAGTTATCTGTTTGTGAATCGAAATATAGCATTTGCTTACAGTATTTATTGCATTTGGTGTTTCATTCCAACAACGACGACAAGTTGCCTCTTTGTATATCAGTCAGTGACGAAGAAATCACTCTGTAGGGGGCGCTGCTTGTCTGTGTCTGCCTGGCAGTTTCCTGATATGTTCATCTATTGAGCTGAAATTTGGTTTACATCTGATGTTTACGCATACTTTGATGACCTTCAAGTTTATGTTTATTTTGGGCTGACAGAATGGCCGAGACGATCCACACATGCCTCTGGGCTGCCTATGCTGGGTTTGAATCCTGATCCAGCTATAAACTGTCACAGGCAGGGTGATTCGTCAATGTATGTGCCACAATAGATGTTAAACTGGCATCCCATCTGCCGGAATTAGTTGGTGGATGTTAAATATCCCATGGTGTCCTTTACGAAGAGCAGGCAAACTATCGTGGGCACCCTGGCCAAAGTCCAAATTCATGCCCGAACCTACAAAGGACATAACAACCATCCAGCAGCATAGATACACCCTCAGACGGTGATGCCATGATGCAGCCTTGCATTGAATATGAAAGAAGAAAAAGCGGAAGAAGAAGTGTTACTTTTCTTAACTCATTGCATATGTTTAGAGATATTTTAAAATCTAATTCATGATATGGAAATCTAAAATCTATGTGGAATTAAGTTACAGCAAGTGCAAAATGAATAACCATCCAGAAAATATTTGTGCGCTGTGTTTGTCACTGAAACTATGCTGGGAATTTAGGGACAATGATCTTAAGAGCAAATTTACAAATAACAAATCTATACTGTATAATAAAACCGAAAAATACGGTAGATATGTCGAGCCAAAGAAACGCGGGTCTGTTTGTTTGTTTGTCATCAACCACGATGTGGACCTTACAGCACCACCCAGTGGTGGTTGAACAGGGTATTACGTAAAGGTCAGTTGTGGAGATGACTTACAATGTTGCACTCTGAACCTTCCTAGAAGGGGGGGGGGTATTACTTTTTCGTAGGAGGCAGGTGTTTCAAATGAGTACCACCCTGGAATTCCCTTCCTCATTCATTTCCTGGGATTTCCCACGATATCTGGGATTCAAGCAAGTAATGCTTTGAATCGATTAAAAAGAGGGTTAACATTTCCATGACATATATATATATATATATATATATATATATGCTAAAAATTGCCCCACACAAACATCCTTCAGGTTTAATTTGCAGCATATACTATATTCAGCAAATAATTCACATACTCAGGTCAGGTATGGGAGCATGCGCCGCAACAGCGCATCGCTGCGACCACTTTCCGCCAGTACTCCATCTGGTCATCTCCCAGGCAAATGCCCTGCCCATCCTCATATCCTTGAGATGCCGATCAACCTGCTGCAACCACGAGGTACGTGGTCGACCCATTGGCCTTCTCCATTCACGAGACTCCCCACTGAGAGAATCTGGTGAGCAGTATCAGCATCAGGAAAATGAGCCACATGTCCATACACATGCAGCTAATGCTCACTGACTATGCAGGTAACAAATCTCATTTGAGTCTCTCTCAGCAACCGCTCATTGGGCACAAAGTCCAGCCAGCGATAGCCAAGGATTCTCCAAAAAGACCTGGTACCGAAGGAATTAAGTCACCATTTCAGATCCCTGTTCAGAGTCCAAGTCTCACATCCATAGAGCAAAACTGGAAGCACCAAGGACCTGAAGACTTGGACTTTCGTCCTCCCACACAGATACCAGCAGCACCACACCCCATGAGCCAGTGAATCCATGAATCCCCAGGCCCGACCCAGATGTTGACTGGCCTCTGGCTCACAGCCAGCAGAGACATTAATATCACTGCCAAGGTAAGTGAATCTCTCCATGATCACAACATCCTCACCACAAACAGTTACAGACAGGATAGCAGTATCCAACATGTCAATGAAAGCCTGGATCTTAGTTTTGACCCAAGAAACCCATAATCACAGCGGCTCCGACTGCTCATTCAGCACCTCGAGGGCCCCCCAAAAATATCCAGAGTCTCTGCAAAGATTACTGCATCTTCTGTGACATGAAGGTCAGAGAACTTGACATTCCTAAACGATGCACCGCAGCTTGATCTCTCAGACATCTCAGTGTGGGGGCCAGTACACACCCCTGACAAACTCCAGTAAAAACTGTAACCAAGTCAGAGATGGTATCAACACACCTCACAGCACTCTCAGCACCAGAGTAAAGTTCAGACATCAGATTGATCAGTTTTGTTGGCACCCCACGAAGACCAAGAATCCTCCAGAGGGAATCCTGATTCACTTAATTGTATGCTTTGCAGAGATCAACAAAGGCTGCAAGCATTCCCTGCCAAAACTCTCATCTGCATTCTGTGAGGACCCAAAGAGCAAGGACCTCTTTGGCGAGTCATTCGTTGACTTTAGGTGGGAAGTATTAAATTAATGGTGGGTAACCTGCCAGTAAATAATAATCTTAATCTGTGCATGGAAAAAAGCTTTCATACTTGCAGAATCAAAATATTTATTTTTGGAGAATGATTAGTCGTGCCCTGAAGGGGTTGTGAGACGACTGTAAAGCCTGTCTGTCTGTCTATGTATTCATTCATCTGTGTGTATCCACATCAATATATTTTCCCTTTAAATATATTCTCACACAAGGGTTTATACTCGAACCCACAATGAATCGACAACGCAAGTAACTTAAATAAATATGGGGGTTAATGAAAACAAATCAAATATTTACAATGGTAATAATTCAGAGTGTAATAACAAAAACGGAATGTGAGATAAACTAAATCTAAATTTGAGGCACCTCCACACACAGTTACAAAAACGAGCAAGGGGAAAAGATAAAACAAAAGAAAAACACTCCTTTATTCTGGCACTTAGCTTCAGGTCGAGAAGTGATCTTTTATGAGCTTTGGGGTCAAACCGCATCTTCCTGCATGGGAAACCACACCCGAAATGGTGCCGAGCCACTCTCTGGGCGGGAAACGTTTGTGAGGCGGTATTCAATGCCAGGGCTCAGAAACTGCAGTGCAGTTTGTTTTCATGAACGAATACGCCGAATGTTCCTCTCTTATACAAGGTCTGTTCACATTGATTGCCCACCTTCTTCCTTGAACACACGAGATAACGTAGTTTGCTGAGAGGCACACTCCTCTTCCTCTCTTTATCATAATTGTCCAGCTTCGTGACTCAGCCGAACAGGAATGGCTTGTGTCTTGCCCAGCATGTGGGCAAATTCACACAGCATGAACATGAGAATCGTGCAGCCTTCTTCACCATGTCAAAGAAAAGCAACCATAATGCCCTTCTCTTCCAACCACCAACTCCTCCTTCTTCTTCCCCGTCCTCCTTCGTGGCCACTATGAACCTAATTTCCCTCCTCTCTGGCGTCATGCCCATCAATCATCCACTCCGGGGGTGTGGTTTTGCCAGCCATCACCCCTGGAGGCGGGGCTTTCTGCCCACTCAGAAAACACGGCTCTGTTGTTGTTTTAAGGATGTGATCCCCTTTTATTTCCGGTCTTGAAATGCAAAAACGTAGGAAAAGGCCACGGGGACAATCACATACTGGGGGAAATTAGTCTTAATCCTCACTTAATTAACATAGCACCCCCCCCCCCCCCCCCGTATGGTGACATGTAACACTTAAGCTCACACTTTCCCAACTTCAGTTGCATCAAGATGTTTTCTGCTTATCCACAGGCCATCATGGTACACTATATATTCCTTACTTTCTGATGGAACTCCTCCATCTACCCCACAACTGTAATAATATATTTGCCATGACGACTAGATCATAATTTTGAAGTTTCACTTGGATTGATGAAGCGGTTAAAGACAAACAATTTTTTTAGATTTTTGTTCAATCCAATATGGCTGCCAGACCATGTGACATAAATTATTTTTAAACACTATGGTATCCCCAAGGCTTGGGGAATATGAGGGTGAAGTTTTCCTTCAATATGTCAAGCCGTTCTGGAGAAGAAAATTTTTAAAGGTTTATTCTTCAAAAAATAATACCTGCCAAAACATGTGACCAATGATGTCATAGGTTGAAACCTTTTGTTCCTCACGGATAGGCGATCATACCTGTAAAGTTTGGCCTCGACCTGTTCAGCCGTTTCAGAGAAGAAGATTTTTGAACCTTTTTATGTTAAAAAAAATGTCTGCCAAACCACGTAACCAATGACATTATGAATCCCCCCCCCCTCCCCACCCAATACCAATTTATCCTAAGATGACCCTCAAAAATTTTCATACTGATCGGATAAAGCGGTCGACATATACAATTATGACGTCATAATAAAGCCACATAACACATCATCAAAAACATCACACTTGTTTCCCATGGGGAGTACGAAATGTGTGCCAAGTTTCATTTTTTTTTAAATGGAGTGGTTTTGGAGATACAGAGGTCCAATTTTTTTTCCCTTTTTTCCAACATGGCTGCCACACCGCGTGACCTATGACATTATAATTATTATAAAACATTTTATATAAGTAGTCGCACCTACAGTGGAAATTTTGTTTCAATCGGGTACGTGGTTGCAGAGAAAACAGAAGAAATTAGCACGGACAGATGGATGTACAAACGTATCCACAGAAAAAAATTTTGGTCAACATCGGCGATAGGTCAAATATCTAAATTTGTCAAACTAAAACTTTGTCAAATATCTAAATTCATCAGTTTTCATCTGATTGACATGAAATTTGAAGAGGATTTGCAAATTACGTGAGTGAATTCAACCACCAATTATTTTAAGGTCAAAACATCAAACGGTCAACACAGGACAAACTTCTAAAATTGTCAATTTTCATCTGATTGACTTGTAATTTGAATAGGGTTTGCATATCTTGTCAATGTATTCAACCACCAATTATGTTTGAGGTCAACGTCGGCCAAAATGTCAATATAGGTCAAAGGTCAAATACTTAGGTGTGATTTCTAAAATCCTCAATTTCCATCCGATTGACGTGAAATTTGAACAGGATTTGCATATTCGGTCAATGAATTGAATGAGCTGTTGGGGTTAGCATGATATATATATATATATATATATATATATATATATATATATATATATATATATATATATATATATATATGTAGCATGAAATTCAAAAAATTCTGGATGGTTATGACAACTTGGTGGATGAGTTGCGTAGTTGACAAGAACGAGTTCAGATGCACATCTAGCCTATCAGTAGGATAAAAAATGTAAACTGTTCATCTTGGTGGAGGTATGCGCTCTGCCATGTGTTCGACTAGTTGACTGATGTTACCATGTGCACGATAATTTTGCTCATTTTTTAGCCACATTAAGTAACAAAGAAATGTTTATCTGCACATCGGCCGACTCCTATTTGTCACGATATCAAAGGTTTTAATGCAATCATGAAAATGTTAATAAAACACAACAGGCACAGAAGTAATACTATGAGCAGAGAAATATATCCAGTACATGAGGGAGCAATCCCCAATTTGTTCCGACAAGAAACACACACACACACACACACACACACACACACACACACACACACACACACACACACACACACACACACACACACTATGCTATTTACTGTACTACCACAATCCTGGTGTATAACAAAGGAAAAGCCCAGGAGAAGGGGGTGTGGAGGGCTCATAAAATAGCAAAGAAACTTTAAGCATGGGTGGGAGGGGGTAGGGAATCGAGTATCAAAAATAATGAGACAAGGAGTAGGGGGTTAGGCTTGATGGCATGATGGGATTTGGCTTGCTCTCCAGCAGGAGATGCAGCGATCCATCGTTGCATGAAGGCATGTGGGCTGGCAGATGGAAATGCATGCAAAGGCTGGTGACGCTTGGTACCCTCATGCGCTTCCTGTTAACTTGCAGTGTATTAATAAGTGGATGGCCCTCTATCTCAGATATGAGATCAAGGGCATCTCTCTGTACATATCTCGAGAAGTTGACATGGTCTGGTACCCAGCCCTACTCTCCAAACTCTCTGCCGTTGACATCCAAGGCTACGACCTTGTTGACTTCCTCTACTCTCAAAGGCAGCAAGTAACTCTCAACGGGATTCACTCATGTCCTCTCCCTGTCGAGGCTGGAGTGCCCTAAGGCAGTGTTTTGGGCCCTGTCCAGTTCCTCATCCTCGATCACGATCTTTCCCATTCTTTGGAGAATCCGTCTTAATTATTTGCTGATGACTTCAACCCTTCCCATCCTTTAAATAGGCAGGTAGCACATTCTTCCCTTTCGACAGACCTTTATAGAATCATGCACTGGGCAACACTTGGAATATGCATTTTTAACCCAGACAAATCTCACACTCACTCTGTCTCTCTGGAAGGACCATCCAGTGAACCCTCCGATATACTTCCTTAACATATCCAAGTTGGCCTCGAAAGCTAGCCACTGGCTGGGCATCTCTGATGTGCCAAGGCTTTTGATGCCAAATGTGAACTTTTATCAACTTGCAAGGCCTTCATTTGAAGGACGATGGAGTACTCCACCCCCCTTTGCATCACACCTTTCATAATTTGGTGCCATAGAAACCATGGTCTACAAAATAATTGGAATCTCCTGTGATGAAGTTGAGTCTCTTGGCCTGTTACTCTTGCATCGCAAACAGGTCGGTGGCCTCACTGACTTCTATCACCGACTTTCTGGTCTTGCACCCTTCCCTCCCCCCGACCACCCCTGCACCTTCAGGTCTCTGGCACAGACAAGTTGGCAGTAATCCACTTCTGGTGCCCAAAATATCTGCTCACTGCTCACTTCCACTAATTTGTTCCTCTTTGCTCTCACCTGTGGAACAAAATTCCTCAGTCTCTTCAATCTCATTCCTTCATTCAGGGCTTCAAATGACTGTTTACCATCTCCTCTGGTCATCCCCCATTCATACTCCTGATATTTTCTGCCCTCCTAAACACCCCCCCCCCCACCCACATCCATTCCTACAAGCTTACGCCTTTCTTTCCATTTTATGGTGTTTTCTACCCTTTCCCTCATCGTTTAATTTTTTCCCCCCATTTTTGTTTCATCCCCAGTTTTCCATTACTCCTCCTGCTCTGTTTGATTTCATATCCAGTTTGATTACTCCTTCCCCTCCCCTTGATCTCATCATTCCTCATGGGCAGAGTACCCATCCTATGGGCGATCTTCTTCCAAGCATGAAATACATTCTTCTAATGCATACCTTTATTTGTGCGGTGTAGAGGCAACTGACGGCTCTGTGGAGGCAAAAAAATAAATAAACAATAACCGGGTTACGTGCAGGAAGCAAAAATACAGCACTTTCTGATTATAATTCAAAAACACCTCATTGGAATTGGAAAACATGGATGGAGACAGGAATACTGCACTGAAAATGGTGGAGACTTTTAATACCTGAAAAACCTCGAGGTGGTGCTCCACAATACACATGCACATCAATAATTTGCATCCCCCCCACCATCCCCCCAACACGACTGGCAAAGGAAAAAACACCCCGATCCATTAATTGGGTCATGCTGATTCCATGTGGCAAGTGTTAATGTAATCAGCCCAGAACTGTTGGAGTAGTAGCGTGACAAACAAACAAACACACAAACACCAGTCCATGAATTATAGTAAGGAGGAAATGATTGTGAATTTAACATTCTGTCTGTTTACTTTTAACGTTGCTCTGAACAAACGGGCACAGGAAGAACACAGACATGATAGGCTGAATGGCCTCCCATTGTTAGGATGGGAAGAAATGGGGAAGGCAGGACAGAGTTTTTGGGTGGGGATGCATGGAGTTGGAAGAGGGAGATTGAGACATTGGGAGAGGGGGGGGGATTGAGGACTTAGGGTTGGGAGGGAGGTGGAGTACTTGGGGTTTGGAGCAGTTGAGGACTTGAAGAAGAAAAGGGGGAGAGGATGACAGAGTGATACTATTCCTATTGCTGACCATCGAATCAAGTGTGATCCACCTTCGTTTGTGGAAACACAGGCTGTGTTGAACTGGTTGATATGGGATAAAGCTCCAGGGATCTGTGGCATCCATGCTGAACTTCTTAAGGCTGGTGGAAATGCTGTACTCATGTCGTTACATGAAGTTCTGTGCTCTTCCTGGAACATAGACATCATCTCAACTGACTGGAAGAGGGGCCTTGTTATCCCTCTCTGGAAAGGGAAGGGTGATCGCCAGGACTGCAACAACTACCGAGGGGAGACGCTGCTCTCAGTGCCGGGCAAGGTCTTTGCTCAGATAATTATTTATGGGGTTCTCCACCATTTGCTTGGGCACCATCAGCGAGAACAGTCTAGCTTTACACCAAAGAGGACAACGATTAACCGTATCCTTGCACTTTGTGTCCTCGGTGAATGCAGATGACAGTTTCGGCAGGGGCTGCTTGCAGCTTATGTTGACCTCTGCAAAGCATTTGATTCAGTGAATCGGGATGCCCCGTGGAGGTTCTCGGTCTTCATGGGGTGCCACCAAAACTGATCAATCTGATGTCTGAACTATACTCTGGTAATGTGAGTGCTGTGAGACGTGGTGATGCCATCACTGACTTATTTCCAGTTGTTACTGGAGTTCGTTAGGGATGTATTCTGGCCCCCACCCTTTTCAGCACTTGTATCGACTGGATTCTGGGGAGGATGTCGGAGAGATCAAGCTGTGGTGCATCGTTTGGGAATGTCAAGATCTCTGACCTTTATTTCACAGACGATACAGTCGTCTTTGCGGAGACTCTGGATATCCTTTTGTGGCCCTCAAGGTGGTGAATGAGGAGTCGGAGCCACTGACATTTTGGGTTTCCTGGGTCAAAACTAAGATCTAAGCTTTCAATGACATCTTGAATGCTGCTATCTTGTGTGTACGTGTTTGCGGTGAGGATGTTGAGGTCAAGGAGAGATTCACTTACCTTGGCAGTGATATTCGTGTCTCTGCTGGCTGTGAGTCAGAGGTAAACAGACGTCTAGGTCGGGCCTGGGGAGTCATGGATTTAATGGATCATGGTGTGTGGCATTGGTGGTACCTGTGCAGGAGGACAAAATTCTGAGTCTTCAGAATCTTGGTGCTTCCAGTCTTGCTCTATGGATGTGAGACTTGGACACTTTACCAGGGATTTGAGATGGAGACAATGCATTTGTTAGCAGCTCTCTTCGGAGAATCCTTGGCTATTGCTGGTCAAACTTTGTGTCCAATGAGCGGTTGCTGAGAGAGACTCAAATGAGATTTGTTACCCGTATAGTCCGTGAGCATCAGCTGCGGCTGTATGGACATGTGGCTTGTTTTCCTGATGCTGATCCCGCTCACCAGATTCTCTCAGCGAGGGAACCTCGTGAGTGGAGGAGGCCAATTTGCTGACCATGTGCCTCGTGGTTGCAGCAAGTTCATCAGCATCTCACGGAGATTGAGATGGGCCGGGAAACTGCCTGGGGGATGGCCAGACAGAGGCCTCTGGAGTATTGGCGAAAGTGAACACAATGACCTGCTGCTGTGGTGCATGCTCCCATACCTGACATGACCTGAGGTCTTTTGGGTCCTTTGGATATTTTGGGTGTTTTGGGTCCTCAAAGTCTTTTGCGTCCTCTGGATCTTTTCAGTTCTCTGAATCTTTTGGGTGTTTTAGGTCTTTGGGGAAGTTTGGGGTATTTTGGGTATTTTAGCATCTTTGGGACCTTTTAAAGGTCTTTGGGGTCTTTTGTGTTGTTGGGGTCTCTTGGGTCTTTGAGGGTCTCCGGGGTATTTTTGGGTGTTTGGAGTATTTTGGGTATTTGGGATCCAATGGTCTTCGGGGTCTTCTCAGTATTTTGGGTTTTCAGGGTCCTTAGTCTTCTGGGTTCTTGGAGTATTTTATGCCCTTGGGTCTTTTGAGTCCTTGGGGACTTCTGGGTCCTTGGGGGCTTCTGGGTTCTCAGAGTGATTTGGGACCTCGGGGTCATTTAGGTCCTTGTGGTCGTTTGGGTACTCGGGGTTGGAGTGGGGAGTTATTTTGGGTCCTTTGGGTACTTTCGATGAAGTATTTCAGGTTACAATTGTGGGGAATGTCAGGTCAGATGCCAACCAATGGGTGAAGAGATGTACATACATAATCACATACATACCTTCATAATCACATGCATTCATACATACATACATAATCACATGCATTTATACATACATTCATACATAATCACATACATTCATACATACATACATAATCACATACATTCATACATACATACATAATCACATACATTCATACATACATTCATACATACATACATACATACATACATACATGCATAATCACATACATTCATACATAATCACATGCATTCATAATCACATTCATTCATACATACATACATACATACATACATACATAATCACATACATAATGACATACATTTTCTCCATTATATATAGATGCCCATTCTTCCTCTGTCCGTTGTGTCCTTCGAAGCTGCTGTTGATATTTTCCCCTCCTTTCCACTCTATTTTTCCTGTTCTGTTGTGTGCTGATCCATTCTGTGTTGTCGCTCTTCCATGAGCCTCGTCCTTCTATTAAATAAAAATCTGTCTTTTCTGCTGCCTCTTCAAAAATGGCACTCTGTATTCTTTGAATTCTTCTTTGTTCTGTATTTCTAGTTACCAACCCCATTTCCTTGGTGTGGAATGAAAATTTACCCCACCTCCCCCCCTTGCTCGAACCATGCTAAGGTCAATCAGTGTCATCAGTCGATGTCACTGCAATGTGCCACAAACTGTCGTTGGTCATTAGTCATTGTCGCTGTAGTATGGCCCAGTCATTAGACGTACAAATGGAAGGCTTAATGTCTGCTATGAAGGACAGCATGCTTCATCATACTATGCACTCAATTCACAGGGCATCAAACATTAGTTTTTATTTACCTTTAGATTCAGAATCTCACACACACACACACACACACACACACACACACACACACACACACACACACACACACACACACACACACACACACACACACACACACACACACACACACACCTCCATTCACATACATGACTAATTTAAACAACCAGTTACAAGAAGCATTCAAAAGATTATACGGTACTTAAGATACTCCCAAGAGTCCAGCACACTCCTTCGTTTTCTTTATCCTTTAATTAAGTTGAATATACAATTGGTGCAAAGTATATAATTATAAAAACATTTATTTATTTATTTATACATGCTCGTATGCATCTTCTTATGCATCTTGGCATCCCTCGGAAGAGTGTGACTATCTCGTTCGTAGAACTTTTTGAACGCCCAACGTATTACACAAAACAATTATCTATGATTGGCTTTGGAGAAAGCAAGTGATTCCAGAAGCCGTGGGCAAACAACCCCATCACCGTCATGGCCACATCATGGCTGCAGTGAACATCGGTCACGGCTTGTTAAACCTCTAACTGTCGTTTCCATTACACCAGGTATTAAAAGTTTGTTTGTCGTGACATTGGGAAAGTCGGTAGAGTTGGCCACTAGGAGAAACACTAGCCAATTAATTTTATCGGTTTGTAATTGGGATGGGAAGGAGCGCAAGGTCATTGCAAAATTGAACGTGTCAGCGCAAGGGTAGTTGGTACAAAAGCTAAGAGGTAGCGCACTTAACCTTTGGGGTGCCTCGTCTAGTTTTGATTCCCAGTCTGACTTTCAACAGCCATACTGGTACTTTGCAGGCAGGATGTGCCATCAATGATTAGTGTGCGGTCCCTCGGATTGCAAGCAAATCTGGGTGTCCATCTGTCACAATTTGTTTGTAATATTGGTGGATACTAAATATCCCACGGCGTCTTCACATAGGGTCGGCCATTGTCAGCCAGAATCCTGTCGGAATTCCAACTCGCTGCTCTGAACTGTTTATGGGGCACTGCATCATTGGTGTCATCGTGCCCACAGACATGATGGTGCATGCCGGAGAAATTGGGACTCAATCCCTGCACAATGTGCATACAACACGCGGTTGTCGTGTGAGATGGAATGTTTCATCTCCAAAATGTCCTCTCCCTCGTCCTGACCAGAAAACCTGTGCCCAAGACAGATCTTGGAGAGAATGTCGACTGATGCCGCAGCGGCAAAGCCTCGCTCCCAGAAATGATGCAACCAGGAGCCACGAGCTGCACATGAATGAATGAGGGAATGAATGGACGGATTAGCTCGAGGGCACTTCGTGGAACATGGTTGCAAACCTGTTTCAGTGATTCTCAAATCCAGACTCCAACATACTTTGTGGTTAATTTTGGAACTTCGTATTCGTACTCGCACTCCATGCTCTATATACAAAGTGTCCGTTCTGCTGAAGTAGTTTCCTGGCTCTGGATGCAATCAAGGACTGGTCAAGATTTGGATACTTGACGGAGTGTGCAGGAATTTGAAATTTGTTCAGGGTTCCGGAGATAGCCTACTCTTCCCGAGGGACGAATGAATGAGGTCTGATAGGAAGTTTAGAGGTTTAATATGCAGAAACAGTGGATTTATGAAATTATTTGTTCCGTTTTCTGTTCATTTTTTGACAGAAGGTGATATTAAAGGGGTCAGTGAGTGGCGGTGGGGATATTGTAGTTGGCTGTTCAATCATCAGCACATAAAGTGAAAGGCGGAGTTAAGCAATCAGTTCACTTCTGACTCTCTGTCTGTCTGTCTGTCCGTTCGTCTCCAAATGTTCGCTCATGTCGAGGAACAACTTGATTTCAATTGAATGTTCTATTTCGAACATGAATCGGAAAACGAACCAGCAGTTTAACGGTACTTTGGCTCTGAATCAGTCGCGGTCGCACGTGCGCAGAGAGAAGCGGCACAATTTTTTTTTCAGTCTTTCCGCCTGCCAGGCAGTCAAAGATAATTGAAGATCATTCCAAACAGGAATCTTACCGTTTTTCAGAACACATAAAGGACACAAACAACAGGCACGAATAACTAATGTAACGTGTTAAATAAGATGTTGTGAAAGACACTGAATCAACTGCGGTAAACTTGCGAATCTTATCTTTTTTTAAAGACCTTTAACATATTTATTCTATTTCAATTGAATTACAAACTTGAACACTGTCGAGCACAGATCGCCTTTTTGTTACTTTCAAAAACCTTCTGTTTAGCAGGACTGGGAAAACGACTATGCCCCGAGGGCCGAGTGATCATGAGAATCAACATCCGCACAGTCATTCCTTGAGGGCAGAATTCTGGTTGGGATTCCGAATTCTGACAAATATGACGGCACATAGCTCTGTATGGTTACCATCTCAACTGTCATGCATGACTCACAAACAAGACAAGCGTCGATCGTGCTGGGAAATGCAAAACAAGAGTTTAAAAGACTCTTCCCATGTACTTTTTCTCAAGACTGCGTGGGGTAAGGTCTTTTATGAACTCTCTCGTTCTCTTTGTGCAAGTTTGATCGTTTGATAGTGAGTTTTGTTGTTCTATTGCTCTTGTTCTTGTTATCATTTATTATTTTAATTGCATTTGGAAATTAATTGTACAATTTTTTTTTTACTTTATACAAAGATTGTGAGCTTTGTTTGACGGTGCAATTTTCCAATTTTTTTTGTGGACAAAGAAATAAATTTCTATTCCAATTTAACATGCACGCCGACTAATGCCGGCAGATGTGATGCCCAGTTTAACGTCCGTCCGAGGGACGGCACACAAATTGATGAAACAACCTGCCTGTGAAATACCAGGATGACAGTTTATAGCTGGGCCAGGATTCGAACCCAGGCTCGACAGCTTTGAGACTAATACAAATACAGCACCTTGAGGTCAAGGCTGTCCTGCCAGCCCAATTTTGGACAGCATGGCTCTGAGTCTGGGAGGTCAGCGGTTCGAGCCTGGCCAAGTTGTACCAAAAACAGTTAAAACGGTACGTGCTGCTTCCTTGCTTGCCACTCAGCAAACTGTATAAAAGGGACAGGAAAAACAACCATCGGTTGGTAATAATAGCGCTTCGATAGGCCGATTGGCCTCCTCCTGCATGGAAGTTCCTTGCAAGGGAACTCCTATTGTTATTATGATATTGTAATGAATTCCCATCATGTGCACAGCAACAAAACCGCTGCTTGGTCATCATTTGCAGGCAATCACTTCATGTTGAGATAGATATCATTTTTCTACATAAACAATTGGAAAAAGACACAACAGAATATCACTTTCCATACATTATTTAAGGCCGCTCGTTCTGAAATCCACAATTCAAAGTTGCTGTCACCTGCACAAGTTGTGAGTTGCGGCAAAACCGAAGACCTTTTTTTTTTGCAGTCGAAGTAGTAAAAAAAGCAGGGAAAATTAGTTCTAGGTGAAAGGGTCGTACGGTAATGGTCGTGGGTGAAGGTTCGACCTGAAGTCATTGAAGAAGTTAGAGTGAAAGTCAAAATTGACAGCCAAGTCTAAAATGTGGGCGTTTTTGAGCGCAGAATGTCCGATTTTTATGGTTGCTCGGCCAAACAGGCAAGTCGTGATTTGTTCACGATGTCTGCCGGTGTCCGCGCAGACGCGGAGTGAGCAGTCTGCGACTGAAAGCGTTGCGACACGTCGAGACGGGTGACGCGACGCCTCTGGAAGAGACCGCAGGCAGCAGATGCCTGTTCTTGCCAGCGACGCGACAGCATCCGCCGAGATGATTACACGTCTCGTCGTATCGCAATTGCGTGATGACGATCGAATTGAAAATGATGGACATAAAAAAAAATAAAAAGGCGACAAAAGTGTGGTTGCAATGATGACGATAATCGCGAGCAATTCCTTGCGATGAGAATATAGGCGTTCGGAGACTCATTAAGTGTGAGCTGCATGCGATGAGAACGATCACCCTTTTGATGGAAGTATATTGACAGACTCGGTATATGATGTCGGTGAAAGCATGGTCGTAAAATGGTAAATACTGCGATGTAAAGAATGGTAAACGACAAGCTACGTCATCGGATGAAACAAATGCGCAAACTTCTATTATGTCGCAATTTATTGCGTAACTTACAAACGCCGTGCGGAGGAAGGGCCAACCTTCAGGGTGGTCAATTTATCTCCCTTTTCAACACGACGTCACAGGTTCGATCTGCGACCTTAGAGTTTACAAGGAGGGAGAGAGGAGGGTCGAGAGGGATCGATGCCATCGCTCCATGCGCTTTCACTCGACGTTCTCTTGGGATTGTCGAATCTTATAAACCCCACAAGGTTCCCTGCTCCCCGACACCGCCCTCGTCTTGCCTCTCGGTAGGTAAACGGATCAATTGAATTTCTTCATCACAAAACCAGGATAAACACGGGGTGTCATATTGTGATCACGGATTGCCGCTCAATCACTCATCTCAACCAGACTCGAACGTACTGTGACCGTGAGTGTCCCCAGTGCACGATCCCAGGACTGAACGTACGTGTTACCTGTGTTCGTCACCTAGCCCCGACTACACACGTAACTGCGTACCAATTATGTATAAAAGTGGAAACCGCGCAACTTTGTGGAATTCCGCCTGGACCTGAAACCCAACCGGCCTCGATACGTGATGATTATGTAATTACGCATGACGTAATTACGAGCCGATGATGGAGGTAAATTGCAGTGCATGCGCGTGAGCCACGACGTAATGCACAAGTGACGGGATTTAAAATGAGAAAACCGACAACTTCACTCCCCCCCCCCTTCCCCAGCCACACCCCCACCTTTCACACCGATAGGTGTGGTTCAAAGTCATTCCCAAGTTGATAGCTCATACTACTCCTACCACACTGACCTCCCCCAATTAGATCCCTTTGCGACCATGACCGACTGCCGTCCCCCTGGCAGACCCTCATCCACTGCCCTTCTGTGCATCTTCCTCATCCTCTCTACCAATTGCTCTGCCCTATCTCTTCTTTGTGATATGAAGCTCGTAGAGTGTGTACCATGGTGCAAATCTTTCACGAACCGGCTGTCCTGGCCTGACCAGTGTGACCACTCCTCATTTTCATAAATGCCAAGGTGAGCCAATGAAAAAAGCCTAGAATTCACAAGGTTTCGGAAAAGTGATGATAATCGAAAACCTTGAGAAAACCTATAGAAAACCAAGATGCCAAGGTGAACAACGAATAGCCAAGATCTTGTGAAAAAAGCCAAGGAGTGGTCACACTGAGCCTGACCTTCGGCTGAAGTTGGCAGTAATTTGCAGTATGTTCTAGTGTGCCGGCGATATCTCGCCTACGCTCTGTGAAAGACACCGTGGGATATTTAACGTCCATCGCGTAATGCTAGTGGACGGGCCAACCAACTTAATGTACTTCCAACGGATTGGTGCACTTTATTGATAAGATTCCCCATCGAGCAAACACCAATCCAACACTTTACAGTCATGAAAATTTCATCAAGTCCGGGCAAGATAGCCGACAAGAAAGTACACTACGTCTGTACCCCTCCCACTACCCTCTCCTCCTCAAAAACATTCACCCTGGTGTCGAATCATACTTAAAACCAAAGCAACCCCCAAGGAAAGATTTCCCGTCAAAACTTTTGTTTTCAAGAGTTACGTTGAGTGATGTTTGTAGTGAGTCCGACACATTCAAACAAGGAATTGAAGTAATTGGGAGAGACTTTGACGTTCAGTGAACTCTGTACAGACAGTGCTGATCATAAACAATGACGAGCTAAAAATGGTTGATGTGACGAAAGTCAAAACCTCTTTACCAGGAGAAAAAAAAAAAATATATATATATATATCGATGCAATCTGTATCTATACATTTGCAGTGTCTTCAGAAAGTGTTCACACCCCTTCACTCTTGTCACGTTTTGTTGTGTCACAGCCTGAATTTAAAATGGATTAAATTTTTTTTTTTTTAATTGTCACCAATCTACACAAAATATTCCATAATGACAAAGTGAAAGCTTTTAGAAACTTTTACAAAATAATTAAAAATGAAAATCTGAAATGTCTAATTTACATCAATATTCAATCCCTTGAGTCAATACTTTGTGGAAGTGCCTTTGGCAGCGATTACAGCTTCGAGTCTTCTTGAGTATGTCTGTATCAGCTTTACACATCTGGATTTGGGGATTTTCTCCCATTCTTACTTGCGGATTTGCTCAAGCTTTGTCAAGTTGGATGGGGAACGTCGGTGACCAGCAATCTTCAAGTCTTTCCACAGAATGTCAATGGGATTCAAGTCTGGGCTTTGGCTGGACCACTCACGGACTTTGACATCTTGTTCTGAAGCCTTTCCAGTGTTGTTTTGGTTGTATTATTGGGGTCGTCCTGTTGGAACATAAATCTTCATCGTAGTCTAAGGTCTTTTGCACTCTGAAGCAGGTTCCCCTCAAGGATTTGTCTGTATTTGGCTCTATTCATTGTTCCCTCTGTCCTTACAAGTCTCCCAGTCCCTGCTGCTGAAAAGCATCCCGATAGCATGATGCTGCCAACCACCATGCTTCACAGTAGGGATGGTGTTAGATGGGCGATGAGCTGTGCTCGATTTCTGCCCGACATTGCACTTTGCATTCAAATGAAAGAGTTCAATTTTCATCTCATCAGACCACAGAATATTTTGCCTCATGCCCTCAGAGAATCTTTCAAGTGACTTTTTTTCAAACTCCAGGCATGCTGTCATGTGCTTTTTTTTTCTCAGGAGTGGCCTCTGTCTGGCCACTCTCCCAAAAAGCCTAGATTTGTGAAATGCTGCAGAGACTGTTGTACTCTCGGCAGGTTCTCCCATCTCAGCCAAATAACTCTATTTCTGTCAGAGTGGTCATTGGGTTCTTGGTCACCTCCCTGACCAAGGTCCTTCTTGCCCGGTTGCTCGGTTCGGTCGGACTGCCAGCTCTAGGAAGAGTCTGGGTCGTTCCATATTATTTCCATTTCCTAATGATGGAGCTCACTGTGCTCTTGGGAACTATAAATACTCTATAAGTTGTTTTATACCCTTCCCCAGATCTGTGTCTCCTCACAATTCTCTCTGTGAGTTCAACATCAGTTCCTTGGACTTAATGGTGGAGTTTCTTCTCTGACATGCAATGTCAACTGTGGGACCTTATAGAGAAAGGTGTGTTTCTTTTATAAATCGTGTCCAATCAATTGAATTAGACACGGGTGGACTCCAATCAAGTTGTTGAGACATCGCAAGGATGATCAAAGGCAATTGAATGCACCTGAGTTCAATTTGGAGAGTCAGAGCAAACAGGTTGAATACTTATTGATGCAAGACATTTCAGATTTTCATTTTTAATTTACTTGTCAACATTTCTAAAAAAAAAAAAAATCCACTTTGTCATTGTGGGGTATTACCTGTAGATCAGTGACAACAAGTTTAATTTAATCCATTTTACATTCAGTTTTAACACAACAAAATGTGACAAAAGTCGAGGGGTGTGAATATTTTATGAAGGCAATGTACGTACAGTATGTACATTTTATTATGTGGTTAACTGCCTTCAGGTTTTCGAGCATGCACCTCTGAGTTGTGTCGCCTGGGTTTGAATCCAGACCCACCGATAAACTGTTTTACTGGCAGGGTGATTCATTAATGTATGAGCAGTGCATCGCATGGACGTTAAACTGGGTGTCCCGTCTTCCGGCATTAGTTCATGGACGGTAAACATCCCACTGTGTCTTTCACAAAGAGAAGGCGAACTATCACTGACACCCTGAAAAATTGCAAATTCCTGCCTTTACTTACAAGGGGGCACTGCATCAACGACGCAGCCACACACTCAGCCAATGATTCTACCCCACAACCGGTATTCTGCAACGAAAGAAGAAGTTGGTGGACGTTAAAGATCCTTCGGTGTCTTGCAAAAAGCAGATGAGTGAAAAGCAACATCCTGAAAAATTGCAATTTCATACTCCAACCTACAGGGGGGCACTGCATCGGCATCACAGTCGCTGCTCAGCAATGATGCGTCGAGCGGATTGAATTCTCAGTTAAATCCCAGTCGGTAAAAGCATTCGTAATAAGCAGGTATTCACACTGTTGTGTACTTCAACACTCGACTTTCACGTGTACTTGTAGCGGAATAACTTTGCCTCGTTCTTTAATGATTATGCTATAATATGTGAATATGCTTTAGCTTTGGTTTATCGGAGGTTTTCCAGAAAGGGGCTTTCCGGAAGGGGGGTTTTGCGAGGTTTTGTGGTTGGGGCTTCAAAAAGACTGAATCGGAATCTGAATGTCTCTGGTGTCTTTTCGTCATGCGAAGTTGGTGACCCCAACGCGATCCAAATACGCCTGGTGATGGCTCAATGATTAGTGTGGTGGGTTTCGGATCCTAGGATCCTGAGTTCAAATCCCACTTGGCTGTTGAATTAATACCAGGTGGGGTTGACTCTGCCGGTCATCCTTCCGAGGTCGGCTAAATGAGCTCCAGCTTGCTGGAATCCTGTGTTGGAGTGGCGACCCGTCCAGGATTGTGCCCAATCACCAAGGAGCCTGCTTCGGCAGCACCAAAGCTCTGCACAGAATATGGTCCCGATGGATGGATGTGATCCAAATGGATGCACAAGGAGTTGCAAGCATGCAACCAGTTACTGGGAATGAATAGCTAGCTGTGCCCTTCCTGGATGCTAAACAGGCTCCATTAGTGGCAGGGATTTCGATAAATCTGCTGCCATTCTGGCTTCGTGACCCACAGCTGTGATGTATGCAATGTGGGGTTACATTACTCATTTCCATGACCATTTACCATTACTGACACCAAATACTTGATCCGAGGCGTGGATGGTTTTTACATAATTTCTATCTCGAATATGTTAAACATCGCCGTCTCTTGGATGCCTCACCACAGCTTCGTGTTCTCGATGAAGCATTCACCGTTTTGGCGATGAATATTACGAGTCTTCCTTCCACATCCACTTTTCATGGAGTACTTTATGACTTCCCATCCACAATGCGACCATCAGCAACAACCTAGTTCATGAAACCCCAGATCACACATCATATCGAGATGACGGGACCCCCTTTTTTCACGCGTCCTCGCAGACTAGTGCCCGAGAAATTATGAATCACCCGCCAGGGGTTTGACTGTCTTACACCGTGGGATCATCAGACCATCGTCCAGCAGTTGCACTTCACTGCTTCACATGGTACATAAAAACGACACCTGTGGATTAGCATCCTTGCAGGGATTTCCTGTCCTAAATCAATGTGACTGTTCCAGACCTTTACCCGATTCCACGCCTTCTGGCCTGTTCAAATTCCTTCGGATGCTGTTCCGCCTACGCAATACCGAACAAACCTTTAACTGTATTATTGGTCAGATTCTCTGGGGATTACACTTCTGCTACGTATATATAGATGATATTCTTACCACCAGCGCAACCGCAGAAGAACATCAGGAACACCTACGTCTCCTCTTCGCCGGTTTGCAGAACTTCAGGATCGTCGTCAATCCCACAAAGTGCATATTCGGCGTTCTGGAGTTGCATTTCCTCGGCCAATTTCAACGGCTCAGGCTTCCGTCCGCTGGACGACAAGGTGCAGATTATTCGGGATTTCCTATTACCATCATCTCAACACAAACTGCGAGAGTTTTTGGGCCTCGTAAACTTTTACCGTCGATTTATTCCAAACTAGCCACAACGCTGCAGCCGCTGAACGAGTTACTCGCAACTGGTAAACACCCTGAAGTGTTCCGATGGTCGGAGCCAACCTTGTCAGCCTTCCACACCATCAAAGACAAACTGACTAACACCTCACACCCAATTCATCCGAAGCCAGAGCATTCACATGCCTGATGGTAGATGCGTCTGAAGTCAAGGTGGTTGTGGACCTTCAGTTCATCGATGCCAACTGTAATCCAATAGCCTCCTTCTCTAAAATGCTGCAACCACCAGAGCGCGAGTACAGCACTTTTCATCGGGAATTACTCGCCGCATATCTCTCCATCTAGCACTTCTGCTACTTCTTAGAGGCCAGACAATTCGCTGAGCTGACTGATCACAAACCTAGAACTTTTGCTCTGTTCACTCTTAAGTCTCCTCGCACACTTCGCCACTTCAGTTGTATCTCACTATTCACAAATGACATCCAGCACATCAAAGGAATCGTGAACTCGGCAGCTGACGCTCTCTCACTCATCAAGATATTGGCGTTGTCTTCTACAAACATGCCAGTCATCACTTTTGATGCACTTGCAGTGGCACAACGGGAGGAAATGGAATTCCACAGTCTACAGTCTGCAATCGGTTCGCTTGCATTTTGTGAGGTACCACTGCCAGGGACAAACACTACCCGAGTGTGTGATGCATTGACGAGACAGTCACCCCCGTTCTTTCCTGCTGCATTCCACCGAACAGTCTTCGACACGTTTCATTCACTCGCACACCTGGGTATTCGAGAAACCCAGTGACTCATTACGATGTGCTACTGTTGTGGTGCCGGGTTCGGGGGCGGGGAACAACCGCGAGATGGGGCAGTTGTTAGGCCGTCTCCCACCGAACACCCGGAATTGAAGGTCGTTGCTCCGGATAACTCTGAAGCCGACAAGTCGCTTAATCGACCGTGGTCGCCAATATTTTGACGGCATGGGGTAGGGTTTATTTGTCCATTCCAATTTACCTAAGTACCCACGCCGTCTAACTACCGGGGAAGCCACACCCTCGGCAGGCTTCGTCCAAACTGAGTCGCTGTTACCGACTCGGTTTCGACGTAACCGAGCGGGAATTACCAAAACCTGCCGGTCCAAATAGCAATTTACGGCCCAAGCGGCCTCACTAATTCTCAAGCCCGAACCATGCTGGGTCAATGAAAGAAAACACAGCCAACAAACTGGAACATTTAACAGTTATTTATTTACAATAGGCAATAGGGAGGGAAACAGAGCAGACTTAATCACGAATATAAATGCAGGCAAATGTACAATGGCAATCACTTTACAGTTTTACTTACAGACACACACACCCAAAAATAAATGGAGCCGGCTGGCCTTTACCGGACCCTCCAGCCGTGGAGAATAGGCAAGCTGGGGGTCAGAGTCTGGTCGGGTACCTGGCCACCTCGTGCGGTCTGGCCGACCCGCACTTGTGAGCTCGGCGACCGTGGAACAGCTTTACGACGAACCAGGCACACCAAGGACGGTGGGACTTGAACCCACAACTAACAACACACCAGGCACCAAGAATCGAGGGCAAAGAGACAGACGCCAGCCAGCATGATCCAACCATGAACCAAAAGCGAGACGAGACCCCCTTCTGTCAGGATCGTGCCGTTAATACTCATCTCCTCGTGCTGGGTCGAGGGATCAGGCTCTCTGGTAACTCCCCCTCTCATTGGTCGGGGGGGGGGGGGTGGGGCGTCGGGTGATCGGTGTCCTCTCCTCATTGGACGAGGCCACCTCCGGTCTCTGTGGGCTGTTGCGGTGTCCGCCCTTGATTGGACCAAAGAGACATTCTTTCTTCTCGGGGTGGAGCCAGAGCTCCGAGGCGCCTTTGTCTTCCCCGTGTCGACAGGGGAGACATTCTTTCTTGATGGGGCGGAGATGGAGCTGAAGCGATGTCACCCCTGATTGGACGAGAGGAACATTCCATCTTGCGGGGGCGGAGTCGGCTCTGAAGCAATGGAAAGTCCGTCTATGTTCGTCTATGTTGAACACGTGCGTAATGGAGCTGAAGGAGTGGAGGGGATTGATGTAGAAAACTAACTAGAAAGAAACTCACAGCGCACACATGAAATTAACCCATTAGACATAAGGGAGGGATTCTAACTATCCACATATACTTAACGAAAGAACTAAACTTTGGGTCAACTGTATGTGTGAATGCGAATGGTCTCCAGATTCGGAACACTACATCTGGCCAAGCATCAATGCCGACGTCTGTTGTTGGCTCCAAGGTCCAACGTCATGCTGTCAAACCACTCGGTAGCTTTTCAACACCAAATAGGCGTTTTGACAGGGTCCATGTAGATCTTGTCGGTCCCCTACTAACTTTAAACAGACACCGGTATTTACTGACGTGTGTTAACCACTTCACCCGTTAGCCGGAGGCTTCACCAATAGCTGACATCACAACACCTACCATCACCTGAGCCTTTGTCCACACCTGGTTTGCACGTTTCGGCGTTCCATCGAACATCACTATGGATCATGTTAGCCAGTTAAAATGGCTCCATTTAGTGAGCTGACTCAACTCTCAGGTACCGACCAGGTGCGAACCACCGCTTTCCATCCAGCATGGTATGGTGGGACATTTCCACTACCAACTCAAGTCCTTCCTGAAAGCACGTGCCAACTGTGTGCACTTAACGGACATCATAGGGTCTGTGGTCTTGCTTGGTATGCAAGCTGCTCGAAAAGACGACCTTAGATGCTCCACTGCAGAGCTGGTGCACAGTGCACCGCTCCGTCTTCCAGGGGAAGTCTTCTCAGCATCCGATGACACCTTTCCCAATGCCACCAACTATGCCATACGACTTTGTTCGGCCATGCAGGGCCTTTGGGCGACATTGACACGTACACCTTTGGCATGCCCAGTTTTTATTCCCCAATAATTTCCTGTATGCACCCATGTATCCGTATGGCGCGGGGCTCTCCAGAAACCCTTGCAGCAACCTTATGGCAGACCTCACAAAGTTCTACCGTACTCTAAGACCTTCATACTCGATATTAACGTTGGTCATGATACAGTCTCCATAGATCACTGGAAATTGGCTTTTTTGATGCAATGCCAGTGCCGACCCTCCCACTGACCAATGGGTCATCACCTTCTACAACAACACCCTTACCGCTGCGTATGACTCTCTGGGCGTTATGTACACTTTGCAGCACAATATTTATAAAATGCATTTTTCTTGTTGGCCATTTGTCTTTGCTATGAATGTTTTTTGTTTTTTTTACATCAGCAATCTACATCTCTTCTCCCCCACCATGTTGTATTTTGTTTGTACCTTCTGTTCAATTAATGCTCCTGCGGGTGGAGTTGTGTTGCGGAGTCATTTTGCCTTTGGTTTTTATCATATGTGAATATGCTTTGGCTTTGTTTTATCGTACGTTTTCCAGTATGGGGTTTCCCAGTTAATGGATAGGGTTGTTAATGGATAGTTAATGGATCCTAGGGTCCCGAGTTTAAATCCTGCTCAGCCATTGAATTAATACCAGGTGGGGTTGACTCAGTGTGTCATCCTTCCGAGGTCGGCAAATTGAGTACCAGCTTGCTGGGATTATTGAGCCACTCGAGTATCCTGCGGCGGAGTGGCGACCCGTCCAGGATTGTGCCCAATAGCCCAGGAGACCGATTCAGCAGCACCGACGCTCTGTGCAGAGTATGGTCCCAGTGGAATGGTCTGGGTTTCCTGGCAGTGTATTTTAATTTAAGAGGTTTTAAAAAGACTGGCTCGGAATCCGAACGTCTCGGATGTCTTTTCGTCCATGCTGAATACCTCCACCACATCATAAACGCGTGTCCCTAACACTCGGCTCTCAGAGTTTGACAATTTATCTCTCGATATGCAAAACATTATGGGGCACACCGATACCTGATATTCCGAAGGTATGCTTGTACTAAACGACTACTTCTTTAAAGGCTCAATTTAGTCCCGCCTTCCTGTGGGCTCGGCCAGGGAATGTTTTTTTTTTTTGGCCCAAGTCTTTCACGAACTGGCTGGTCAAGCATGATGTTCGACTGAAAATGCATGAGGAATTTGGAATTTGTTCTGGAGTGATGTCAGCTCGTCTTCATGAAATATACGCAGTGGGATGTTGAACGTGCACGCTTTGGAGAGACGGCACGCCCAATGATACCTTGCCCTGCACGCGAAACAACGGGGTGACAGTTTATAGCTGAGTCGGGATTCAAACCCACGCTGGACAACTCCAAGGTGAGTGCGCATTCCTTACAATTACGACAATTGAACGTTAAACTGTGCATTGCTTTTTCATAACGCTCTTTGCAAGTCCTGTGCAACTCCAACCATGGTCTTTCATCATCATAGTCACCTCATCGACATACTTGCGCCTTATTTTTTCGACTCGTGCTAATTTGAGAAAGAATTTTGCGCACGACCCGACATGCTGCAGCGTATTCACATTCGCGCGACCCCATAATAGCACGCCGTCCTTCCAAGACACGTTAAGCTGGCTGTCCCAGTCGTTTCACTCACCTTGTACATGTTGCATCAAAGATAATTTTACCGGCACAAGTTTCTTTTCTTTTTACCTGTGTAACGTTTTATAGAATTTTCAATTTCTCACCTGCAGATCTTGTGTAATTGCAATCTTGTGTAATTCATTTCCATAAATCAACATCATGAACTTGGTCTCCTCTGATGGAGGAAAAATCATTGATCATGGGGTTATCAATGGGGACGAAGATCCTTAATGTTGGACAATAATTTGAATTTGTATTTGTCGCTTCATGGCACTCAACCACGGACAGGTGGTAGCCCAGGTAGGTAGGTAGGTGGTATCTCTGAGCTGTCTGGTGTGGTTTTGATTCTCAACTGACACCTTGCATGGCGGATGGAACCCGTTCGGCCAGAGTCCCCTCTGACAGCAGTCGCTGGTGGATGTTAAATGAAGACTTGCAAGACGAGGCCGGAACGAGCGGCGTGGACCCTGCCGGTCACCTTCTTGCTGTGACCCCTGACTCATAACGCTCCAAACTCTCAGTGCGCCCAAAGACCTATTGGAATACGATTTTTATCCGCCGTAGGTCTACATGGCCATTAGGTCGTGGACCTTTCATTGTTTTTAACTGGTCGTGACACAATTGGCAAGTGCACAACCCTGAAGTCGTAACTGGAGACGTGCGTACCGTTGTTCCCTCCTGTGAGAGCACGTTCGTACCATAGTTGTGTTGTTTCGTACGCAGCCTGCGGCTGCAGGTTGCATCATCTTCTGGAGGCGCGACTGTGCCACTGATGCAGTGCCCCTATGACCGGTAATCTGGTGCTCATTTTGCCGACCTCGCAAGGATGATGGGCTGAGTCAACCCCACCTGGTGTTAATTCAACGAGTATCAGAAGCTTGAACTGAAAACCCTAATATCTCAAGGCAGTTGTACTTCATGACCAACCCTGGTAGTAGCGACAGCAGCTTCCCACAGGTTCATTGTGTTCGGTCAGGTTCCGATCCCTGTACGGTTTTCCGGTCTCGATCGTACTCCCGGAGTACCGACGATTCTCTGATTAGCAGCACATCATCGCAAGCCAGGGAGAAGCCATCGCAGCATCGCTGCGACTCACTCTGGATGATTACACCTGCGCACTGCAAGACCGACGGCCCCATCGACAAAGCATCAGATGGGCGTCCGGTTATCGCCTCCTCCCCACCAAGCCCTCCAGAGCGGTCGTCTCTTGTTTTATTGCGCTCTCCTTATTGCCTGTTCAATCATTGTTATTCGCTTCGTCCGCGTCACTCGCGACCGTGGCGCACACATCGCACGTCGTGAGCACCCCCGGAGAGAGACCGCGGCTGCGATTAAATACTCCGCCTCGTCTGAGTGTATTGTTGCCCCGGGGAACACAGTCCCGGCCATGGAATGCGAAAACGGTTGGAACACCATCAATAATAAATAATATATATATATATATATATATATATATATATATATATATATATATATATATATATATATGTATATGGTCGCCATGAAGCATGTAAGGTCTTCCTGAGCCACGTGACCGCACCGCACACCATCCCGTCTGGGTGGTCCACGTCCGGGGTCCTGCCCCGGAGAGAGAGAGAGAGATCACTCTTGCCTGACGTTGCAGCCACGTCAGCGATCCTCTCTCCTTTCACGGAGCGTCGCCACTCCCTCTCTCCGCCCTCCTCCTCCATTGCTCCCCTCCATCGATCCCCGTCCCGATCCCTCCCTCCTCGCTCGCCGAGCGAGGACGCCGCCCCGGTGAACACCGCGCTCTCATTGCCCGTATCCTCCTGCTCGTCCCGTCCAGCCTGGAGCGGATTTACACCTCGAGCTGGAGCTGGAGCGCGCGCGCCACGCCGGGATGCACGCGCTCAGAGCGAGGTGAGCGACGCGACGACACGCTCGCGGGTCGCCTACAAGCGACTACAGCCGGCTTTTTTTTTTTACCTTGTGTGTAGGTGCGGCGTCGAGCGACGACGGGGAAACATCGACCCGAGAGGTACCCAGGCAGGTCAGTGGCGCAAACTTTCCCATTAACAGGGCGACCGGGGGTCAATGAATTATAAAAGCGAAAACCAACAAATGTACGCGAGCAACCGCTTCGACATTCAGCAAGTAACCGAGAACAAGGGGCCAAACGGACGGAGCGACAGGCTGCACGGACCGTGCACCCTCGTGATGCTCATAATTAACGATGAGCATGATGGAGTCGAGGGCTCCGTGCTCCGTGCTCCTGCGATCTCCGAGCACGTCCCGGTGGTGCTCCGGTAACGGGACCACAAAGAGCCCTCTGTGACGCGCGTCTCGCGCGTCTTTGTGTCGCGGCGTCGCGCGACCCACAACAGGGCGAGCCATCGCGCTCTCTCGGCTCGTTCTTCTCACTCCTTTCATCGGCGAACAGCGAACCCGCTTTATCGGACCGTCCATCGCCGTCCGGCGGAGGAATGCGACGCCGCCGGCTATTGTGTCCTTTTGAGCGCATGAAGCACTTGGCGGGCTTTCTTCCCTTCGCTCCGTTTTATTTCCCTCTCGTGCTTCGTCGTCGTCGTCGTCGTCGTCGTCGTCGTCGCTCCACTGCGCCGCCTTTCCTCGGCCGAGCTGTTCTCTCGGCATCGTTATCTTGTTCTTGTCGTCTCGCGAATTCCTGAGGAATTTAAGCGTCGGGATGATGGAGTGAGGGGATTCTCTCGGGGAGTGGGGGGGGGTGGGTGGAGGGATTGGGGTGGAGGGGAGGGGGTTCATGTGCTTCACGAGCGATCTGCGCTTACCTCCTCCGAGCGATCTCGTTCCTTTCCCTTCAACGTTCGTCTCTCGCTCGACTCGTCCGCCAAGCCGATAGTTCGGCCGTCATCCATGGAGGATTTACGAGCGAAGCCTCCTCGGGTCATGCCTCCTCCGATTATTCACCTGTGTGATCTCGAGCGTCTTGTTACCTGCATCGGGAAACCGCGAGCAGTAATTAAAGCCGGGATGGGAATGGGCGCAGGCATCGCCAAACGGGCTCGCAAAGCCACCGGGCGCCTGCACATCGATACTCCTGTGGCTGTTAGGGTGTTCCCCTTGACTGAACGCACCGACCGTGGACCTCTGCCTCATTCCCCCTCACAACACCAACCTCATGTTCACACACTCCTTCACCTCTTGCGTCGCTCCTTTCGGCGCATTCCGAGCTGCGTGCGGAACAACGAGCCACCTCTTGGAGTCACGATGTGCTCTCCGAGTCTCAAGGTGTATTCTCTTCATGAGCTTTATACACAAAACACTCAAACACACGAGCGGCCGCTCGACGTATTGAACTTCCAAACAAACCCCAAACCATCTTTCAAAGGGACCAATTACGTTCAAAATTTCAATACTTGCAGCGTTTAAACCGCCATTCGTCCCTCCCTCGAACGACTCATCCTTTCGCTTACATTCCATTCTTGGTGCAAATGAGTTTCTCGAACTTGAAGAGGGATGTGTGTGTGTATGTACTGTATGTGTGTGTAT
>NC_140966.1:2135539-2250539 GCF_056783735.1 Eptatretus burgeri
CATAAACACACATACACACATATATACACACATATATATACACACACACACACACATATATACAGTACACACACACACACACACACACACACACACACACACACACACATACACACACACACACACACACACACACACACACACACACACACGCTTGGCTGCTGCAACATCAGCCCCTCTATATTTATGTTGTTCCATGTTTCTCTAAGACCTAATTGAAGGAATCCTGAGTCGAGCTCTCGAGGCGACACGATTACAATGTCCGTCTCGCTGCCACAAACGATGAATGGCACAGACTGCCCGTAATGAATGATTATACCGGTGTTCCTGCAATGTTCTAACGTCTTTACTCATACCTGAGAAGTAGCAGCTGGGCGTTTGTTTAAATTATTTATTTGTATATTTATTTGTTGCTTTTCAGTTTAGTTATCGTCATGGTGATGCTCCCTTTTTCAAACTGCTTCTAGTTTTTCCACTGTTTTTATGTCGACAAAGTCAAGTCTCATGGAAGAGCCAGGACACAGAACAGATCAGGATGTAACAGGACAAAAGGAACAGTAATGAGAGGGGGAAAACACCAACAGGGCAAAAGGACAAAATCAACCAAGACGGACAAACAAGGGAGCGACGAAGAATGAGGGGAAGAGGAGGATGCAGGGATACAGAAGTAGAGGACGCAGGGGGTGGACAATATAGACCCAAAAGTAAACTGTCAGGAAGGAAAATCTGGGACATTTGGAAAGAGGTTGAGGTGGTTGAGGTGGTTGTGGATGTTGGGAGGGGGGAGGTTTGTGGGCATACAAAATATGATATTGAATGGGGGATGATGTGAGATGGTTATGAACAGCTGTCCTGAAGACCTGGAGGGAAGGACGAGATTGAAGAGAATGTGCAGTTGGTTTCAAAAATGTTAAAAAGACTGTTTAAGGCTCATGGACGAGTTTCTGCATACATTGTGAGGAATACATCAATGGTTCGATAAAATCCCATCACACACAGGACATTGGCAGCACCAACCAAGTTGAACATGACATTGCAGTGGAGTTGCCACAATCAGCTTTGACAGCCCAAACTGGGGTGGTGATACATGCAGGATTGTACCCTCGCCATAGAAGCTGCTTCGATAGCACAGACGCTGTTTAGAGCATGGTTCATTCATCTGATCCGATCATCGTCATCTCCGTTTTCCCTTATTTTCTTGATTTCCTCATCAACCAGTGTATCTACACCTAGTCACCCCCAAATGTAATCCTGTATATTGATCACCCCAAGAGAAACGTGAAGGATCACAGCCGAAGCAGGCGGCAGACTTGCCACCCACACATGTTCTCTGCTGTCTCCAGCCCACACCCATCTCCAGCAAAGCGGCAACAGATTGATTTATCTTTTGCAATCTTTACTTTTACATTTTACATTCCAGCACATACATAATATATTTTGTTGCATATGATGAGCATCCGTTGCATCCTGTTTCACCTGTGGTTTGTCCAATAAACGCATTAATGGCAGCCCACAGATTTATTCTGCTCGATGATTCCCGAAAACAAGCAATAAATAAAGCAAACATCCACCAAAGATTTCTGCTTCTTGGGATAAAATGCAGAAGAGACTGGCAAATGACATTTACCATTAAACAAGGCATTCTCAATCGTATGGAAAAATAAGCTAAACTAGAAGGGTATTCGTGAGAGAGCATACCTCCGCCATGCCGATTAGTTAACGTTTTCTACTCCACTGATAGGCCCGATCTGGATTTGGACCTGAACTGAAATAGAATCAGCTTGTTCTTGTCACCTAACCAACTCATCCACCAAATTTTGTCCGAATCCATCCACAAATTTTTGAGATATACTGCTATATGTCGTTTTTGGCCGCATCTCTCAATAGTGAAGGCACTTAAAAAATTCTGGGATCCGGATTCGGATCTTCCCCAAAATCAAATCAATTCTTCCTCATTTCATGCCCAACCTGCCCACCAAGTTTCGTCCGTATCCGTCTGCAACCTTTTCAGATATCCTGCTGTACAGTATATTGTTTTCGCACTATCACTCAATGGTGAGAAAAAACATCAGTTAAAAAATTCTCAGATCCGGATCCGGATCTGGATTTGGATCTTCACCAAAATCGAAACAATTCTTTATTGTTATGTACACAAGCTCTGCACCAAATTTTGACTGAATCCATCCACAACTTCACAAATAAACAAACAGACAGACAGACAGACAGACGGACAGACAGACAGGGGTGAAACCATAACCTCCATCCACCTTCGGTCGCGGAAGTAAAAAAAAAAAAAAAAGAGTATGAAAAGGAATTTTCAGCATTACCTGTTTCTGTTTCATTTGCTTCGTGTTAATTGTCTTCCTGAGTTTAAGGATGGCCCTTACATCAACAGAGTCTGCTATATTGGTTGGTCTTTGATTCCAGCAATTAGTGCAAACGTCGGTACGAGATATCAAGAGCAGAATAAATGCCAAGAAATCCAGATTTGTGATGAAAAAAACAAGAAATCCTTTTCAGATTGCGACTTCCGACAGCCTTTTATAATGCTTACAGCGTGTTCTTTGCAATGCTGCATTTTACAACTACCTTCACTCTTAAACTCTGCCTTTAGTCAACCCTCATTCCAACCTTCCTTGATTTTAATTATGTTCACCAAACATCACAAAAGGAAACTAGAACTTGGTCAAGCACATACATCTGCCAGGCTAAAGAGTTTACGTTTTGTATCCCACTTCCCACTGATAGGCCAGATCTGCATCCGAACTTACAAAATCAAAACGGCTTTTTTCTTGTCACCGAACTAACCTGTCCTCCAACTTTCGTCTGAATCCATCCACAACTTTTTGAGACATCGTGCTATATATCGTTTTTGGCTCCGATCTCTCAATGGTGAAGAATCACTTTAAAAATTATCAGAACCGAATCCGGATCTTCAGCAAAATCGAATCAATTCTTCCTTGTCACACGCCCAACATTTCCACCAAGTTTCATCTGAATCCGTCCACAACTTTTTGAGATATTGTACTATCTATCGTTTTTGGCTCCTATCTCTCAATGGTGAAGAATCACTTAAAAAAAATTCTAGTAGTCGGATCCAGATGCAGATCTTCACCAAAATCTCTTGAGTTTGTCCGTGTCACACACCGAACCTGTCCACAAAATTGCATCCAGAACCATCCACAACTTTTTGAGCTATCCGGTACACAAACAGACAGACAAACAGACAAGCCGGCAGGCGGCGATGGGTCGCCGAGCATGGAAACTATAAGATATAGAGCAAAATGGATGTCACATAGCGGAAAGGGAATCACCTTAAGATTATGCATATCAAATCTCATCCAATTCCATCTACTGATAACTACTCGGTATCCATTTTAATGAAAAGTACCGAAAATGGGGTTTGAAATCGGAAATCCCCAAAGTTCAAGGGGGTGCTGTGGATGAACAAAGATCTAAATCGAAAATCCGGCTCGATCGTTTGTGCACAATGTATTCCAGACGATTAGTGTGAATTTTCATGACCATCCGACCATAACCCTAGGAGGAGTAGCATTTGGCGTGAAGGCACCTCCAGCTCTCGCATATTTTCGATTTTTGCACTAATTGACCTTTGACCCCTGACCTAAGTGAAATCGGTCAATATGTCCTGAGGCAAAGTTGTAGTATTCATTGAGTACCATGAACCTGCAAAGTTTCATTCGTATCGATGCACTCACCTGGTCGCTAGGGGGCCTTCAATTTTCGCCAATTTTCGCGCATACCCTCTATTGTAGGGGGCGCTGTGGGTAAAGTATTCCATATATCACAAAAACCGGAATATATTTGATAGAGCATCATCTGTAGATCATTCGTGCCAAATTTCATAACCCTACGTGGGATAATGGCTTTCGGAATTGATTTCACGTGAATGGTACCGATTTTGAAGGTTTTTCGGTTGTTGCTAGGGAACCAAAGCATCCCTAGCAACCATCACAATTTCCAAAGCAATAGGTCATACGATGTACCTACCACACGAGTTTGGTCAAAATCGGCCCACGTTTACTACCAACTAGTGCATGCCCGTGGGTGCTTGCCCGTATGTGCAAACAAAAAAAAAAAAATTTCAAATGGCATGCCAGAAACAACAACCACACAGGCCGTTCCTTCGCTCTCGTAAACGACACTCACACACACACACACACACACACACACACACACACACACACACGCACACACATTGCTGGAATTATAGATAGATTATGCTGATGACAAAAGAACAAACATCCAAACAAACAGACAGAATTACTGACAATAAGGGTCACCTATTTCGGTGACCCAACAGAAAAGGGGTGAAAACATAACCTCCGTCCACCTTCGGTGGTGGAAGTAATCAGAGCTCCGTTACAAGACAATTCAATGGAGGAGGCAATCAGGCCCATCAAAGCTTGGACTATGGTGGTTTGTCTATGCTCTATCCTCTTTAAATACTGCGAATAATGCAAACAAGCACATACCATTTGTAAAAGTCTTTGGCATGATTACACCGGGTCAGGTTCTAACTGCCAGCCTCCCAGACTCGGAGAGGATGCTCTCACCATGACGTCACCTAGTCTAGTTGTAGTTCACACAGATAACCCTGCAGTAACTAGTCTGTAATAATTTCAGTAATTTTGATGTTTTGGTGTTGGCATGAAGTGAACTCGGTGTCACAATAAGGCATGGCAGCGGATCATGTGATAGCTCTTGCCATGAGAATTGCTGTGAATATAGTGAGTCCTGGCTTCAGATATCAAGTTGTACTGGACCATGTCACTGTGCCTTGCACACACTCTTACTCGGTACTTCTGGAGAGTCCTGGAGAGATGTTAACTAGTGAAAAGCTATGACCTATTAACAAATTTCCGTACACACACACACACACACACACACACACACACACACACACACACACACACACACACTCACACACACACCCACACACACACACACACACACACACACACACACACACACACACACACACACACACACACACACACACACACACACACATATACACACACACACACACACTCACACCTTTGCATCCATTTCGGACTGACCTTTTGGTGTGAAATGCTTTCATGCAATGAGAAACACACGATTTACGAGACCGTAAAAAAGAAAAACTCACTAATTATTTTGAAAACCCGAGCAAGAAGCGACATTGAAAGAAAACCATCCGTACGGTCATTTTTCATGGAGCAAGATGCTTCATTAACGTATTGAAATGTATGATTCTGCCATATCTTTTCCTTTATTGCAGTGGATCAATGTTTTGTTTTACGATGAATTAAAACATGCACGTATGGTTTGAAGAAAATGATCAATTTGGGGAGCACTTGTTACCTTTTCTGTGTTTGTTTTTCAGCTTTCTTTGTTTACCTGACGTTGACTGCACCTTCATGACCTCAGAACCTTTCTGTAACGGTTGTGATAGCTTTAAACATGCTGACTATCAAGATTCTTACTGGAATCCGTGTGTGTGTGTGTGTGTGTGTGTGTGTGTGTGTGTGTGTGTTTTGAGGGTGGGTTTCTTTTTTTCCATTGTCATCGTCACTCCTCACCCCTAGGCCAGTTTGTTTTGTGATCTAGTTAGTTCTTGTTGCCTGTACTACCATTATATCGACTGACATAAGGATGCATTAAACTGTATTCTCATGCTATGGTCATGTTCAGGTCTGTGAAGGATGACGTTCATCATTTTTATATATTTTTTATTTTTACATTCCCATTCAATGGAGGAAGTGCCCTCTTCAGGCGGAATGCCAAAGACCAACTATTTATATGACCATTTATTGTGTGCGTGTATGCATGCGTGTGCGTGTGCACAGCAATAAGACGAAACAATCCTTTAGGCAATCTGCATAAAGTAACACTAACACATTTCAAATTGTCTTCGTCGTCAGGTGTTTTTCTACATGATGAGCACATGGAGTACTCAAACTTGCCTAAAGGAAATTAATGAGCCCAATGGGTGCTGCAGTCAGTTCATAAGGTTCCAAACTGAAAATTTACGTAGAAATTAAAAAAAAAAATTTAGAATATGGAAAATGCTTTAAACAATATTTTTGTTTTAAAAAAAATTAGAATTTTGAGCTTGATTACTGAAAATGACATTTTAACCCAGATCTCCAGTCTTAGTTGCCTTAACTTCCCAATATTCTGAACTGTAATCTTGCGATTACAAACTCAAATCTAGACCATGGTTGGTTGATGAATTAAAAAAAAAATAGAATGGCACTCGGTGGAGCACATACCTACCTCCACCAGGCTGACCAGCTAACATTTGTATCCCACTGATGGCCGGATCTGGATTCAGACCTGAACCGAAATCGAAACGGCATGTTCTCGTCACCGAACCAACTCAGCCACCTCATTTTGTCATAACTTGTCCACAACTTTTTGAGATATTGTGCTAGATATAGTTTTTGACCCCATCTCTCAATGGTGAAGAATCACTTAAAAATAATAGTATCCGGATCTTCACAAAAATATAATAAATTCATTCTTGTCACGCACCCATCCTGTTTACCTAATGTTGTCCGAATCTGTCCGTAACTCTTTGAGATATCTTGCTCACAGTCAGACAAACAGACAGACAAGGGTGAAAACATAACCTCTGTTCACCTTCGGCGACGAAGGCAACTCCCAGTGTTTTTATCCTCCCTATCGTCGTCATGTTGGTACCATGGTTACACCCCAATAATAACCTGGGGGTTATCTTGGAGATAGATTCACTGGTCTTGTAACCAAGAAAAACATAAACATAAACATACAGCTTGTGTATCCACAGCAAGTACAATTCACCTCTAAATTACCATGATGCTACGCAGCACTGAAGTGAGATAGTTCCTGTGAAAATTGCACCCAAGTTCTTTCAATAATCCAGATTCATGGCTGTCATCAACCAAAGCACAAGTTTAAATTGCCAAACAATATTCCAAACATTTTTACTCAGTTTAATTATTAATTTGAATCGTACTGATCATTTACTGGTATTTTGCATGAATGACGTATTTGTCGTGAAATTTCCCAGATAATCCTACACAAACATTCATACTCCGTTCACTTTTACTCAAATGTTGTGATGCGCTTGGTAGGAAATTGGATCGAACTCACTGCTGGCAGTGATGACCGGGTACCAAGACGTCCTGCTTTGATGCAACCCCGCTTCGATTAGACACCTGACCCATTACGTCTTCTTTATTGAATTGAATTCAGAAAGTGATTTTACATCATTCAATGTAAATCAAATGGAAGACCAAACAGGCACAGTCCTGCATTGGAGTCATCAGAGGGAACCTGAACAAGCAAAAAGCAAAGATAAATTAATCAGGAGGAACCTGAATGGGACTCTGATGTCAGCTGCTACTGCTCTACCATCAAACTCGTGTAGGCACAGCCAAGTGAGCCTTATTGTACGTGACCGATTGCTTCACCCCGCTTTTCGCTTCGGGGGCGCGGGCTAATAATCAAAACATTCCCAGTGTCCAGATCTGGAGATGGATCCTCACTCAAATTGAATCAATTTGTCGGTCACCCACCCAAACTGCCCACCAGGTTTCGGCTGAATCCATTGATAACGTTTTGAGATATCGTGTAATACATTGCTTTTGGCCCAATCTCTCAATGGTGAAGAATCATTTTTAAAATTCCAGTATTCAGATGTGGATCTTCACCAAAATCGAATTAATTTGCCCCTCTCTCACACCCAACTTGTCCACCAAATTTTGTCCAAATTCATCCTTAACTTTCTGACACATCTTGCTCACAGTCAGACAAACAGACAGACAGGGGTAAAAATATAACCTATGCCACCTTTGTTGATGGAGGCAACTACCATTGGTTTTTTTTTTTACTCCCTATCGTCACAATGTTGCTACCGTGGTTACACCCCAATAATAACCTGGGGGTTATCTTAGAGATAATTGATTAATTGGTCTTGTAACCAAGATTGGTCTTGTCAGGTCAGGTTCGATCTGTGACCTGCTACAGGTACCATGTAAACCTGTACTAACCTGTTCCATGGTCGGGTTGTCGGCGACTAAACCGTCTCCCCCACCAGGTTTTCTGTTGAGGAGGGTGTTTGGATATGGACACCCAGCAGGATTAAAAACAAAACCTGTCAAAGGGCGGAGGAGCACCTTGTGAGCCAACGGCCATCCATATCTAGTGCCCAACTGTGTCTGCGGACGTCCTCCTGCAGTTGGGTTACTTCTTATTAGGAGGTTGGTGGCAGGATTTGCACTCCAGCCACCGTAAAACGCTTCATTCCGCAAAACGCAAAAACGCAAAAAAATCTGAAAACCCACTCCGTGGGAGTACCTCCTGTGCAGCTTCCCTTCGCAGGGCAGCTCACCGGATGATGGGATTGGGGCAAAGCCTTCGGGACCCCCAATCTTTGATAGGAGGGAAACCACGGGGTAACATCCCTGGGTCAGATTGCGGGAGAGTGTGTCGGAGTGGTGCTGAGGTGTCGTCCACCAGACGGCGGTCTCCTTGGGTTAACCTGAGGCGGTCCCTTCGGGTGGGTGCCTGGGATGTCCTATCCCTAAGAGAGGATGATCACCTGTCTCTGTTATCATCTGAGCTCAAGCGTTTAGACATCGGGATTGCAGCTCTCTCTGAGGTTCGGAGACCGGATTGCGGCGAGATAATGGTGGGTGGTTACACCTACTATTGGTCTGGTCGCTCTGATGGTTACCATACCCAAGGAGTTGCTGTAGCTGTGTCCAATAAGCTGACCCCAATGATAATTGAGGTAACACCGGTCAACGAGCGTATTATGAGATTAAGGATTCGTCACTCCTTAGGTGTCATTTCCCTGGTCTCTATTTATGCTCCGACTGAGGCGAGTGTGATCTTACCGTGAAGGATGCATTCTACGCCACACTCGAGTCTGTGGTTGATCAGTGCCCCAGACGAGATACACTTCTAGTCTTGGGGGATTTCAATGCATCGACTGGAACTGATAGGGATGGTTATGAGGTGTGTGTTGGTCCCCATGGGTCAGGAACTATGAACCAGAATAGCACTAAGTTCCTTGACTTTGCAAGAAGTCATGGACTTAAGGGTGGCTGGTTCATGGTTTCAGCGCCCGCAAGCTCATCGCTGGACTTGGTATTCCAACGCTGGCGGTGTGGCAAAGGAGATTGACCATGTCCTCATTGACGGTCGTTGGAGGATGATCCAGAACTGCAGGGTCTACCGGAGTGCTCAGTTCCTCAATACTGACCACAGGCTTGTTGTAGCAACTCTAAAGCTGCACCTTAAATCCTGGAGAATGGTACCATCCCAGCCTAGGCTGGATGTTGCCAAGCTCAGGGATGAGAGAGTAGCTGAGGAGTTTGCGAACAGGCTGAGTGGACACTTGGGGGGTCTGGGTGCTTTGGGGGGTCCTGAAGAGTTGTGGAGCACCTTCAAGACCACCGTCCTTGATGTTGCCGGTGGATGCCTTGGAGTTCACCGCAGGGCAAAGAAAGAATTTTGTCTCTCAAGGGACACTGGATACCATTGACCAGAGTCGCAGGGCCAGCCTGAATGGCAGAGCTGAGCTGTTCAGGGAGCTGAGGCGTAAAACTGTACGTGCACTGAGGGTGGACAAGGAGGCCTATGTGCGAGGAATCTGTGAGGGGGTAGAGCATCACCTGTGGACAGGTGATTCTCGTCCCGCTTACAGGGGAATTCGCGTACGTTCATCCAAGCCCATCCCTCGGAGCACTGCAGTTCGAGCAGAGAGTGGTAGGCTCTTGACAGAGGAGTCTGAAGTGAAGGCCCGCTGGGCCGGTTACTTTGAGCGGTTGTACCAGGCTGATCCCCCAGCTGTCGAGTTGGACGTCATAGGGTGTTACAATCCCTGTTGCTGACCCTCGAATCAACTGTGGTCCACCATCGCTTGTGGAAACACGGGCTGCGGTGAACCAGTTGAAACGGGGCAAAGCTCCAGGGATCTGTGGCATCCATGCTGAACTTCTCAAGGCTGGTGGAAATGCTGCACTCGCGTCGTTGCATGCAGTTTTGTGCTCTGCCTGGAACACAGGCATCATCCCAACTGACTGGAAGAGGGGCCTTGTTGTCCCTCTCTGGAAAGGGAAGGGTGATCGCCAAGACTGCAACAACTACCGAGGGGTGACGCTGCTCTCAGTGCCGGGCAAGGTCTTTGCTCGGATAATTCTTGATAGGGTTCGCCACCATCTGCTTGAGCACCAGCGTCCAGAGCAGTCAGGCTTTACACCAAAGAGGTCAACGATTGACCGTATCCTTGCTCTTCGTGTCCTCACTGAACGCAGACGAGAGTTTCGGCAGGGGCTGCTTGCAGCCTATGTTGATCTCTGTAAAGCGTTCGATTCAGTGAATCGGGATGTCCTCTGGAGGATTCTTGGTCTTCGTGGGGTGCCACCGAAACTGATCGATCTGATGTCTGAACTCTACTCTGGTACTGAGAGTGCTGTGAAGTGTGGTGGTACCGCCTCTGACTTATTTCCAGTTGTTACTGGAGTTCGTCAGGCTTGTGTACCTCCCCCCACACTTTTCAGCACTTGTATGGACTGGATTTTTGGGAGGATGTCGGAGAGATCAAGTTGCGGTGCATCGTTTGGCAATGTCAAGATCTCGGACCTTGATTTTGCAGATGATGCAGTCATCTTTGCGGAGACTTTAGACATCCTCTTGGGGGCCCTCGAGGTGCTGAATGAGGAGTCGGAGCCGTTGGGATTACGGATTTCTTGGGTCAAAACAAAGATCCAGGCTTTCGGTGACATCTTGGATGCTGCTGTCCTGTCTGTGTCTGTTTGTGGTGAGGATGTTGAGGTCGTGGATAGATTCACTTACCTTGGCAGTGATATTCATGTCTCCGCAGGTTGTGAGCCGGAGGTCAATAGACGTCTGGGTCGGGCCTGGGGAGTCATGGATTCACTGGATCATGGGGTGTGGCGCTGCCGGTACCTGTGCGGGAGGACGAAAGTCCGAGTCTTCAGGTCCTTGGTACTTCCAGTCTTGCTCTATGGGTGCGAGACTTGGACTTTGACCAAGGATCTGAGACGGAGACTTAATTCCTTTGGTACCAGGTCTCTTCGGAGAATCCTTGGCTATCGCTGGTCGGATTTTGTGTCCAACGAGCGGTTGCTGAGAGAGACTCGGATGAGATTTGTTACCTGCATAGTCCGTGAGCGTCAGCTGCGGCTGTATGGACATGTGGCTCGTTTTCCTGACGCTGATCCTGCTCACCAGATTCTCTCAGCGAGGGAGTCTCATGAGTGGAGGAGGCCAGTGGGCCGACCACGTGCCTCATGGTTGCAGCAGGTTGACCATCATCTCAAGGAGATGGGGATGGGCCTGGCATCTGCCTGGGGGATGGCCAGACGGAGGCCCCCGGAGTACCGGCGGAAAGTGGACGCAGCGACGCGCTGTTCTGGCACATGCTCCCATACCTGACCTGACCTAACCAAGAAAAACAAACACAAACTTACAGTTTGTGTATCCATATCAAGTGAAATTCACCTCAAAATTACCATGATGCTACACGGTACTGAAGTGAGATACTTCCTGTAGAAATAAAAAGAGCAATCAGAGATTGCAGACCCTCACTAGGACTTGTTTTGTGGGGCGTTTGTGTACTGGTGTGTTACGTAATTAATTCGAGACATAATTAGAACTGTCACTTTATAAATGCTGGCAGTGATAACCGGGTACCAAGACGTCCCTCTTTGATGCAACCCCGCTTTGATTGGACACCTGACCCTGACACCTGATGTTTATTATTATTAAATTGAATTTAGAATGGGATTAACATAAATTGAATTTAAATCAAGTGGAAGACCAAATAGGTACAGTTCTGCATTGGAGTCATCAGAAGGAACCCAAACAAGCCAAAAGCAAAGATGAAGTCATCAGGAGGAACCTGGAAAGGATTTTCATTTCAGCTGTTACTCCTCCACCTTCAAACCCATCCAGGGATAGCCAAGTGAGCCTTATTCAAAAATAAAAAAAATAAAAAATAACCCGGTTCAAACAAATTAAACAATTCTGGCTGCCAGACCATGTGTCCGATCAGAATATATATATATATATATATATATATATATATATATATATATATATATATATATATATATATATATATATATATATATATTCCACATCACGACTCGATCATAATTGTGAAGTTTCACGTTGATTGGTTAAGTGGTTCAAGACAAAGATTTAAAAAGTTTTCTGCTCAATCCAATATGGCTGCCAAACCATGTGGCATCAATTATTCATCAATACCCTGGTGGCCCCACGGCTTGGGGGAACATTTGTGTGAAGTTCCCCCTCGATTTGTCCAGCCGTTCTGGAGAAGAAGAATTATTTTTATAGGTCTTGGGTTAAATCCAATATGGCAGTCAAACCATGTGACCTATGATGTCATATCATATTTGTGAACCTTTTGTTCCTCATGGATAGGCGGTCATATGTGTAAAGTTTCGCCTCAATCTGTTGAGCCACTTCAGAGAAGAAGATTTTAAAAGTTATTTTTTTGTTTTTTAAACAATATGGCTGCCGAATCACGTGACCGATGATGTCATCAATGTTTTTTTTTTTTTCTGTGGACCATTTCATCCCTGGATGACCCTCAAAAATGTTCATACTGATCAGATGTAGTGTTCTACATATGCGATGATGATGTCATAACGAAGGCACCTATGACATCATTAAAAACAATCACACTTATTCCACATGAGGAGTACTTGCTGTGTGCCAAGTTTCATTTTTTTCCGAGGTTCGGTTTCAGAGATGCAAAGGTCCAGTTTTTTTCAGTTTTTCCAACACGGCTGCCACACTACATGACCTATGACGTCATAATTATCAATGAAACAATCTACAAGAGTAGTTGCTTCTATGGTGAAAATTTTCTCTCAATCTGACAACCAGTTGCAGAGAAATACACTAAAGTTCTGTGCAGACAGACAGACAGACAGCCAGACAGACACAGACAGACAGACAGACGACCCAAATGCAATCAATACCTTCTCCTCAGGTGAGGGTAAAAATTGCACCCAGGTTATTTCAATAACACAGATCTGTGGCTCTCATCAAGCAAAGTACATGTTTAAGTCAAGCATTTTAACTCAGTCTTATTATTAATTTGTTTAGTACTGACCATTTACTGGAATTCCTGGTGAGGGCTTAATGGTTAGGGTAGTGGGTTTGGGATCCAAGGATCCTGAGTTGAAATCCTGCTTGGCTGTTTAATTCATACCAGGTGGGGTTGACTCTACTTGTCTTCCTTCTGAGGTTGGCAAAATGAGTGCCAGCTTGCTGTTGTCCTGTGTTGGAGTGGTGACCCGTCCATGACTGTACCCAATACCAAGGAGCCTGCTTAGGCAGCACCAACGCTCTGTACAGAATATGGTCCTGATGGATGGATTTACTGGTATTTCACATGATTGACTTGTCTGTCATGAAATTTCACAGATAATCCTACACAGAACTCTGTTCACTTTTACTCAAATGTTGTGATGCACTTGGTAGGAAATTCAATCAAAAAGTGAGTCTCCAGACCTTGAAAATATCCAGAAATAACATTTAAATATTACCTGAATTAATCTTTGCATATTGAAGCAAATTTTGCATCAGACAGCATGAGATATTTAATGTTTGCAAATAAGTCAAATTTGGAAAGGTGGTATTGCTAAGATCCCTATTAGAGAAGAAGGCATTGTTGGCTGAGATGTCAAGAGAACTCGGTAATAAACTGGCCTCAATTTGGCTGGTGTTGGACATTCCCCGTCCCACCCCCCCCCCCCCTCGTATGTAATCAAATGACTGCTGTCCTAGTGCAGTGCTGGCAGCAGGCGCTATATTTTTGGAATGCTGTTTCATGGGCCATTCAAAAAGTTGTGGAAGTCATAGATCAGCACAGCATTATCTCCCAAATAACTCATTGCATGCTGGTACCCCTGATTAAAAAATTTTTTAATCTCCTAAATCGAGGCTAAGGAAGAGCAAGATGGTGGGGGTATGAACTGGCAGTTGGGTAGTGGGGCAACTCTTGGACACAATAATCAAGGGAATGAACAAACAGGAAGACGGTTGAGAGAGAAGAGGGAAGGAGACACAGTCACCTGCAAGTAAGAGTGGTTAGGTAGGAAGGGTATCGGCAGTAATTAAGATTGTGGGTAAAGATTGGGGGTGATGTGACATTGTGGAGCATCACCTGTTTCACACCCTGGATGGAAGAGTGGGATTTCACGGTCTCCGGAAGACTGTTTCACAAAAAGGATAAGAGAGGAAAAAAAACCCAAAAAGAGTTGAGCCATTCAGTCAGGCTGGATGTTGGTAGTGTTTTACCCAGGAGGGGGTTTCTGGAAGAATGCGTACTTTCTGAAGTTCCTCGGGAGTTTGGTGGGCTGAGAGAGCAGATGGAGTTATATCAGAGGAGAGATGGTAAAAACAGAGAGTCTACCGACCTGGAAGTGATGATGTGAGAGTGCTATACCTTGTGCTTCGGCCTCTTTGTCGGAGATGCCAATAATGTTGAGAACTTTATATTCCACAGAATCGAAGAGAGACAGATGTGATGCTCGGGTGCGATGGAGGAGAATAGTACAATACTTTGTTGTGCGAAAAACAAATGCCTTGCAGGCTGGGCATAGTTCTGATTACCCAAGGAATGATTTGTGTTCACGTGCCAGAATATATACCCTTGAAATAGTTTAACTAGCAAGTAAATTCTTGAAATAGCAAGTTCTTAATAAATAAGAATTATCTCTGGCTGCCTTTGGAGGCTAACTTTGCCGAAGTGTTCGGCCGAAGTGTGGTCCTCGCTGATGGTGAGGCTAAGTAGTTCAACAACTGAACTTCATCCAGTGGCTGACCATGTAAATAAATATGTGGATGAATTTGAAGATCCTTCCAGAGTGACAGGGTGAGACTAAGATATTTGCCATGATGTAAAGAGATGTTCCTTTTATCAGACAAATGTCTAATTAGCTCCTGATCTGCAGAAAGTAAGGCTGTCATTGCTGTCTTCTGTCATTATTGGGATGGGAGTAATGTATTTCAGCTGTATGTCACCTGAACAAGGGTTTTGGTATGAGTGTATATATATATATATATATATATATATATATATATATATATATATATATATATATATATATATATATATATATATATATATATATATATATATATATATATATATATATATATATATATATATATATATATATGTATATATATATATGTGTGTGTTGCATCCTTAAGTGTGATGGGCTTCTGTGTGCTCCTGCCTTTGCATTCTCTGCTTGTGGCTTATTGAACCGTTGCCCTTATGGTTTGATTGAACCCTTGCCTCTCGGGGTCGCAGTATAGCACATCATGACGTTGACATCGCGGTGATACCGAAGATTGAGGAACAGATTCCCCCCCCCCCCCAATTGCATAACTCTGTCCTCCTGGCCATGCTGTTCATTGGCAAAATACAATGTGACTGTGTGTGTGTGTGTGTGTGTGTGTGTGTGTGTGTGTGTGTGTGCGTGCGTGCGTGCGTGCGTGTGTGTGTGTGTGTGTGTGTGTGTGTGTGTGTGTGTACGTGCGTATTAATGGATTAATATTTCACTGGTCAAATTTATGCATGGATGCAGGGAAATGGGATGCCCTATCGGGGTCACAGTATAGCACATTCATGCATGGATGCCCTATCAGGGTCACAGTATAGCACATTCATGCATGGATGCCCTATCAGGGTCACAGTATAGCACATTCATGCATGGATGTAGGAAAAACCAACAAACACTATCATTGCAAACGGATGCAGGGACAACCATTATTCAAAGAAAGATGTCGCGATGGTTTCACACGATCATTTCTTGCCACCATCCTTGCGTGTTTTACATTCTTTTTGCCATACCAACCGGACATCCTTTTGCATTAAAAAAAAATGTTTTTTTTAAAAAATTACCTGTATACCTAATCTTCGACATTATTATTTCAAAAATGTCTCATTTACACCTGTGAGACGTGTCACCAAACTCTACAGCAACTCTGTAATCTTCAGTAGTTTCAAATTTTCTTTCACCAGAAGCTTCACTGGACAATGCTACTCCTCAACGCAGGACATACTGTTCCTGCACTATCTTAAAAATAGCCAGGATGCTCTCTGTGCAACTTTAATTTTCACTTCACACAGGTCGTATTTTATCATGACTTGTAATACCTAACCTCACCGGGAGTGGCGTTACACTACATCTTTACCTAGAGACAATTGGGGGACTCCCCTCACCCGAAACCCCCAGGACTATAAAAAATTTACACCACCTAAAACCTTCCCATACACACCCCGAGTAAAACCACCAGTTTTCAACTCATTCCGTCCAGCGGTTTAGGAGTGCATAGAAGTCAAACACACAAACATTCACTTGTAGTGTCACAGTAGGATTAGCACGAAATGAACTTGAACGTTTAGATTGTTTCCATTTATGGCAATTTCCTTTCTACTCCACAAACTGCCATTCGTTTATCATTATCTGGAGGAAAAGTGTCGTAGGTTAACCTTGAAACACTACTGTCACAGGTTAATTCTAATTTGAACTTTATCTTCAACTTGTGCTTGTTTTCCTAAGCTCCGATAAGAAAAGTAAACAGATGCTAACAAGCATTTATAATATGTAAATAAATGTGGATTTTTGTTAATGAAAACAAAGCAGGTTTAGTTTAACTCATCACAGTGTCCATAAGAAAAAAAAATTCTTTTTTTTTATGTATTTTTATTAATTTGTTTGTTTTTTTTTAAACATAAACATCATCCGGCTTCTTGAAAGCCCTTTACTCTCGAACCTTCGAGATAATACGTGAGTTACAATTCGTTCCATTTGTACGTTGAACTCGCATCAGTAAGACGTTTAGAAGTTTGCACGAACGTATAACTACATCTCACTTTGCTTCGATGTATTTATTTCTAATCGATTGTCTGGAGAAGTGTGCGCAGCTCGGAATGTTTGTACGTGACAGAAAAGTGAATTAACCAAGTTCCTCATATCATGCTATTTTTGTTTCCCCATGATATTAACAGCACGCTTGTGAATGCACGCTATGTGCTGATTCGATATGTGAGGGCATCGTGCGGAAACATTTTAACAGGTTCAGCTTTGTGCATCAGTGAAAGGTGTTTGTTCACACGCCTAAAAGAACAGGTGATTTTACATTGCTTGTGAGCGTGAGACGTTGCCACCTTTGAGTTGGATTTTTAGTGTCACAAAATAATATAATATACCTGTATTTCTCACCTAAATTGATATTACAGCTTTCGCAAAAGAAGACATTTAGTAGCTTACCTTGAGAGGACTTTAGGCATGTGAGTGGTAAAATCCAGATAGAAAGTGTTGTTTTCTATTACAAAATGTTCTCTATGCATTAATAACATCGTCGCTAAAGGTAGTTCATCATGTATCTTTAGCTTGGTGTTGGCTTAGTGGTTCGGGTTGCTCGGTTTGGATCCCAGGGTCCTGAGTTTGAGCCCTGGCGGGCGCTGAATTAACGCTAGGCATTATGACATTAATGTCTTGCATTAAGGAATACCTCCTTAATCATCTTTCATGTCTACATCTTGCAATTATTGCCTTCAAAGGGGTTTAGCAGTATGAGCACCTGCTACCATGATTATGGGGCCTGGTAACAACTACTTTTTCTTGCCACTTATTTTACTGGCAACATCAATCAACTTTAGCATGCACGTTGGAATTGCCACAAAGTGATGAACAAAGAATACGATGGGAAGGGTCATCTCCACACCATTTCATCCCAACACTATCTGATCCTGTGGGAAGTTTCCACTCACCCTCCCTCGCCTCCTTTTGTCCCTCTCGTCCTGCTCTTGGGTGTCAAGGTCACCACACCAGCTCTTCCCTGTGTGCATTAATGGCTGTCACGGCATACCTTAACCATCATCACCCTGGCGCTCATTATGCAAATCGCTTGTCTTGGTCGCTGTCGTTGCAAAGAAGTACAACATGTTTGACTTTGGACGTATTGCACTCCATCCAGGGATTGAGTCCAACTGAACGATATGGTATAAGATCGGTGGTGACGAGTATTGATTACATGCGATACCCTTGAGATATCTTGTGAAAATGTTTGTTTGGATGATGAAATGGTAAGAAGGGATAGTGTGAGGGGTACAACATTGGATTGTTATTTGACGACACGACTTTACACTGCAAGATTGGGTTGATATTCTGTGGTCTGTGGTCGTTGAGGATTTTACCAAAACAGCTCGTTTGATATTCCCTTTACATTTGTGGAACTCGTTATAAGAAGTGTTTTTGAATCATTGATGGAAGCTAAGGAATCATACAAATCATAGATTGATAAATCATTAGTTTATTAATTGTGTGTGTGTGCTCCTATGTGTGTACTTGTCAAACAATAGAGCTACTGGGATTGTGATCAAAATACAGAGACAGCAGTAACACAAGCACTTGTCCAACTTGTTTAAAATCATTCTCGGATCTCCAGTGTCATCTTATCCTATTATCAGTGACCTGAGTTACTTTCAAAAAAAGGTCTTTCATATCATATCTCAAGATTGTTTATAAGCTTTTGGTCTTTCTACACCAATGTTTGCCTTCAGAAAAATACCAGGATAAATTATATGATTACAATTGTGGAATAAAATAACGAGAACGCAGTTGCAATAACCTCGCATCCAAATGGTTAACATGAACATCTGCTAAATATCTTCTCAACCCTGTCTGACCCGTGATATGGTCACGACGGATTACATCATGATCTGCTTATCATGTACATTTTTCTGTGAACCATTTTGTGTTTAAAACTATCTTTGACTTGTTTCCTGCTGCCATTACCAAAACAACCGGCCTGGAAGGATAGCTTTGAGGTATGCACACTCACCTGCAATCTGTTGAGCTTGGTTTTCAATCTCAACGCAGCTTTAAACTCTCATTCTGGTGTCTCACAGGCAGGGCAAGGCATCAATGTGTGTGCTGTCCTTCGGATGGATGGATGTTTTCCCCTGAGGGGAAGCGAAGAGGGAGCATGACACCGGGGAAACGGAGAGGGGGCAATAGGTTGGGGATGCAGACAGGTGGAGGGATGCTGGGGATGTTAAACTGGGTGCGCCATCTGTCAGCATTAGTTGGTGGACGTTAACGATCCCACGGTGGCCTTCGCTAAGAGGAGGTGAGCTGTCGCCGGCACCTTGGACAAATTCCAAATTCCTGCTCTGACCTACATGGGGGCATTCAAGGAAGCAGAACATCCCATTTGTTTTTTTTTTATCTTTGGAATGAGTCAGTTGTGGTTCAAAGTGCCAACTTCCTAGTCTTGGAGCGGATGATCTAACCATGATACCGTTGTGGCTTATTGGGAGCAGATTTTTTTTCCCTGTCTATCTTACTTAAAAGCAGTTTTAAATGTAAAGGGGGTTCAGATGCATGGACAGGCCATTTGGCCCTTACAGCCTCTTCTACACCCACACCCTAACCCTCGTCCCTCCTTCAAGTATTGCTAATTACATAGCTACGCATAGGCAGGCCACTTGGCCAGCGTGTTAGCACACAATGACCTACTTTTTTTTGTAAGATATAATTATTTTGAAAGATATGTCACACGATGACCTACTTGAGATCCTGTTCACATCCACAAGAAAATTGCAGACAGAACATTTGGCTTCACATTGCCTTTCAAAGCACAGCATGTTCTAAGATACAGCACCTTATGTTGGCAAAAAAGAAAGGCCATTTCAGTTAAGTCTGACCCAACGAGGTTATGAAATCCAGATTAGACAGCTCAATGGTGAGCACACTAACTGAGATATCCTACCATGCATACATAGTTGCAATTAGAACGAACAGATATTTTCACTTTAACAGCAATATGTTTTTGTTGTTGTTAACCCAGATTCAGCGGAGTAATGGTTAGTGCATTCAATCTGAGTTTGGGAGGTTGGTGGTTTGAACCACAGCAGTCATACCAACAACATTGAAAATGGTACGTGCTACTTCCTTGCTTCATGCTCAGAACTGAAAATTATAGAGCGAGGACAAACACCCATCGGCTGCCAAACATGACACAGGCTTTGATGGGCTGAATGCACTGAAGTTTCTTGTACAGGAAATCATAGAAAGTCCCACCACTGAACCTTCTATGACGACACAATGAATTGTTTGCTGGTATTTTTTTTTTCACCTTATTTGAATTTATTAGATTATTGATGCTCTCCCAACCCAACAAATTGGGGTACCGAGTTATCTTTCCTTGGAGAAAAACATGGTGCTACTTGGAACCACATGGCTAATTACGATAAGGCAGGAAGAAAAAAAACAACACGTTGGGTTTTAAATGTGGTAGTAACTTCGTTTTCTTCACAAAAGGTGTGAAGCGGGGCCTGCTGTACCGCTCGTCATCATGGCGCGTCCGGTCAGACCACGACCACTCACACAAGGAGATCGCACAATTATCAGTCAGATGTCATGGCAGCGAACAGGCTTTGATTACGTGGATATTTCATCCTTAAAAAAAAACCCTCCAGCTCAAAAAGCTTGTTTTGTTCAACTCAATTCAAAAGAAAATGAATAGACGTGGAGCACTGTGGCACCATGAGAGAGAACGTAAGTGCAAATTGAACTGCATTTTTAGCCATCATGCCTTTTCTCCAAGAAAATACATGCACTGTATGTTTTATTTAAGGCTCACATGTATAAGGACCTGTATTCAGACTATTATAAGCGTATACAGTATTTTGTTGTCATCTGCAGCTTGTTATTGTCATCTACCCAACTCATCCACGAAGTGTCATCCAAATCCGTTCATAACTTTTTGAGATATCATGCCATATATCGTTTTTGGCCCAATCCCTCAATAATGAGGAATCGCTTTAATAATTAAAAAATTATCGTATCTGGATACTGATCCGGATCTTCACCAAAATCGAATCAATTCGTCCTTGTCACAGACTCAACCTGCCCACAAAGTTTCGTCTTGAATCGATCCACAACTTTTTTGAAATATCGTGCCGTAATATTGTTTTTGGCCTAATCTCGATGGTGAAGAACGACTGAAAAAAAAAATTGTAGGATCCGGATGTTCATGGAAATCGAATCAACTTGTTCGTGGCACACATCCAACCTGTCCACCAAGTTTTGTCTGAATTCTTCCGTAACGTTTTGAGATATCCTGCTCACAGACAGCCAAACATACAGACAAGCCGGTAGGCGACATGGGTGGTCGCTACATAATTGCATACTAGTCATACAGTTTTTGAAGATCGGGCTGAAATTTTTTTGACAAAGAGGTTGATTATAGTGCGCATTAAAGCCTGGAAGCTGAATTTTGATTTTCGAAAAAATATTTTTTTACGATTTTTCAAAAATTTCAAAGTCCCGTTGCTAGGCAATGGTGGTGTCCACAGCAACGGTGCTCAAAAGCATAGAACTAGATCCTGGTATGAACCTACCTGTCAAGTTTCATCAAAATTGTTTGACTCCTCTGGCCTCCAGAGATGTCCATGACATACAAACATACAGACAGACGGAAAAAGTGAAAATAAGGGTACTCTAGCGACCATCCAACAGACAGATGTGAAAATCTAACCTCCAATCACCTTTCATGGTGGGAGTAAAGATGAGAGGTAATCCTTCTCGTTTGCATGTGAACACATTTCTGTTTTCATCAATCTGTTCTGTGTTATTGTATCTTCCGAAGAAATTAAAAATCGAATTCCCATCGTCTGCACAAGTACACAAAATTGCGCTGGAAACAGGGTATGCTTCTGGGCACAGAACATTTGATGCACAAATGATTGAGAGAATGGTATGGCTTAGTGTGTGGTAAGAATGTTCAGCTCACAGATAGCCTGCATAGTTGAGACACAAGGGTTTCCAAGTGCTTGGAGCCATAAAGTAGGTCGGGAGGGCAGCGCAAAGTAAAGGGACAGGGTAAGAGGTCGACTGACAGCTGTCTTGAACAATAGGTTCGAAGAACAAAGCGCGAGTGATGATCGGAATGCATGCATTGGAACAAAATAGAGTACAGGTAAAGACGACGGCAAAGGTAAGTAAAGCCAACATGAGAGGAATGAGAGGAACGAGAGAAAATGTTTTATTCAATTCAAAGTTTGGAGCTTGGAAGAGCAGTAACTTTGATGATACAGGCACAACAATTCAGAAGAAAGCCTGCTGTGCTTGTAATTCAGGCCAGCCAGGTAATTCAGCAAGGAGCGTGTATATGCGAATCAAGGGAGATGAAGTGGAGATGGAGAATGCTAGGTCACTAGACCTTGTTTGGAATGAGAGCAGTCTGCGTCGACAGACGGGCTGGGCCAAGGAGACCGAGGCCTGAGGAGGAGGGCATCTGAGAGCTGGGAGCAATTCTGGGTGCGGCATTGTCAGCATAATAACCACGATATGACTGATATAGGGTAAACCCGAGGGTGTGTTGACTATGATTTATGAATCAGGGGCTCAGCTTTCTTGGTGCTGATGGGTGCAATTTGAAGCTACATGTTATGCAAATGAAGAAAGTAAGGCAGGCAATTATTGCTTTAATGGCTTTAACGATGCTGTGCCTTTGCTTAATTGGAGGCTGGCATTGTGTGGGTTACACACGTCTCTCTCTCTCTCTCTCTCTCTCTCTCTCTCTCTCTCTCTCTCTCTCTCTCTCTCTCTCTCTCTCTCTCTCTCTCTTTCTCTCTTTCTCTCTTTCTCTTTCTCTTTCTCTCTTTCTCTCTCTCGTGGATCATGTGCAGGACTCTTTTGCCTCGAGCAGGAATTATGGGCGGTATACTTATTTAATGCTCCAATATCCATGGAACTTTCCTAACTTCCTCTATTGTTTATATTTTTATGTCTCTTTTTTGTTATTCAGCAATTCATTTCATCCATCCCGTACGTGGGAACAAAGCACGTTATTTGGCATAAAATTAGATGAAATAAAAGGGTTTGATTTGTGTCAATGGGGAGTTCAGAGTTCGAGTCTCAAATTATCCATGAACTAGAAGGGCACTCGGTAGAGCGCACACCTCTGCCGTGCAATGTCTGATCCACGAGAACATATCGGGCCCGATACATTTTTGAGATATCATGCGACATATCGTTTTTTGTCCCTATCCCTCAATGGTGAAGAATCACTTTTAAAATTCTAGTCATCCGGATCCGGATTCGGATCTTCACCAAAATCGAATCATTTCGTCCTTGCCACACACCTAGCCTGTTCACAAAATTTCTTCCGGATCCGTCCACAACTTTATGTGATATCCTGTAAACAAACAGACAAACAGACAGACAACCGGACAGAAAGGGGTGAAAACATAACCTCTTCACCTTCGGTGGCAGAGGTAATAACTTGGGAAGAGTTCCAAGTTTTAGACACCTTTATTTAGAGACCTTGACATGACTCAGAAAATATTGTTGAGAAAGTCTTGTTATCAAGTGCAATCTTGATTTTGTGCCAAACCAAATCCCAAAGATTGAGACTGTATTACGCAACACCATTTATTTGGCTTCAGGGAGGGGGAGTGGTGTCTAAGCAAACATACTGTACTTGAGCGATGAAGACCCAGTTCGTTAATACCCTCATTGAAAGTGACTGACATGGACATAAATACAGCTTTATATCCATGTATGATGTAGATGATTTTAATGTTTAAAAATTCATTTATTGACTTGGGAACTTCACTACTTTAATTTTTTATTTCTTATCTTTAAATCAAACCTTGATTACATGACAACTAGCTCTTTGGCAGCATTGCCACAAGTGCCAAGGCATGCACAGTTCTGCCATCCTGGCTTCGCTTTCATCCAGCACGGTAGGAAGGCCAATGTGGCTGTTCCTGCTTCTGTGATTCCAACAGCGCAAGCGACTGCTCCACTCTTTTTTTCTCACTGATCAAGCACTTGCTTGACAGTAGCGAAGTTATATTTACAAACAATCAAACAAATGTGTTAATGCATTATGCCTCTTTATTATTACGTGTTTCTGCAATGTTTCTGGTCGGGTTGTCGGCGACTAAACAGTCTCCCCCACCAGGTTTCTTGGTGAGGAGGGTGTTTGGATATGGACACCCAGCAGGATTAGAAGCAAAAACTGTCAAATGGCGGAGAAGCTCCTTGTGAACCGACGGCCAAACATATCTTGTGGCCAACTGTGTCTGCGGATGTCCTCGTGCAGTTGGGTTAAATTACTTGGAGTGCAGGATTTGCAATCCAGCTACCACTAAACCCTTCACTCTGCAAAGCAAGAAAAACGCAAAGAAAATTGAAAACCCACTCCGTGGGAGTACCTCCTGTGCTGCTGCCCTTCGCAGGACAGCTCACCGGATGATGGGATTGGGGCAAAGCCTTCGGGACCCCCAATCTTTGATGATAGGAGAAAAACCAGAGGATAAACCTCCCAGGTCAGATTGCAGTAGTGTGTGTCAGTGTGGTGCTGAGGTGTCGTCCACCAGATGGTGGTCTCCTTGGCTTAACCTGAGGCGGTCCCTTCGGGTGGGTGCCTAGAATGTCCTATCCCTAAGAGAGGATGATCACCTGTCTCTGTTGTCATCTGAGCTCCAGCGATTGAACATCGGTATTGCAGCTCTCTCTGAGGTTCGGAGACCGGATAGTGGTGAGATCATGGCGGGTGGTTACACCGACTGTTAGTCTGGTCACTCTGATGGTTACCATGCCCAAGGAGTTGCTGTGGCTGGGTCCAATAAGCTGACTGCAATGATAATTGAGGGAACACCGGTCAACGAGCGTATTATGAGATGAAGGATTCGTCACTCCTTGAGTGTCATTTCCCTTGTCTCTGTTTTGCTCTGACTGAGGCGAGTGATCTCACCGTGAAGGACGCATTCTACGGTACGCTCAAGTCTGTGGTTGATCAGTTCCCCAGATGAGATACTCTTCTAGTCTTGGGGGATTTCAATCCATCGACTGGAACTGCTAGGGATGGTTATGAGACATGTGTTGGTCCCCATGGGTCAGGAACTGTGAACCTGAATAGCACTAACTTCCTTGACTTTGCAAGAAGTTATGGATGTCTGGTGGCTGGTTCATGGTTTCACTGCCCACAAACTCATCGGTTGACTTGGTATTCCAACGTTGGTGGTCTGGCAAAGGAGATTGACCATCTGCTCGTTGATGGTCGCTGGAGGACGATCCAGAACTGCAGGGTTGGAGTGCAAAGTTCCTCAAAACTGACCACAGGCTTGTGGAAGCTACTCTGAAGATGCAGCTTAAATCGGGAGAATGGCACCATCCCCGCCCAGGCTGGATGTTGGCAAGCTCAGTGATGAGAGTGTAGCTGAGGAGTTTGCGAATAGACTGAGTGGAGATTTGGGGAGTCTGGGTGCTTTGGGAAATCTTGAAGAGTTTTGGAGTGCCTTCAAGACCACCATCCTAAATGTTGCCGGTGGATGTCTTGGAACTCACCAAAGGGCGAAGAAGAATTTTGTCTCAAGGGACACTGGATACCATTGACCCAAGTCACAAGGTCAGGCTGAATGGCAGAGCTGAGCTGTTCAGGAAATTTACACGTAAAACTGTACATGCGCTCAGGGTGGACAAGGAGGTCTACGTCCGAGGAATCTGTGAGGGTGTAGAGCATCACTTGTAGTCAAGTGATTCTCGTCCTGCTTAGAGGGGAATTCATGCATTGCGTTCATCCAAGCCCATCCCTCGGTATACTGTAGTTAGAGCAGAGTGTGGTTGGCTCTTGACAGAGGAGTCCAAAGTGAAGGCCCGCTGGGCCGGTTACTTTGAGCGGTTGTACCACGCTGATCCACCAGGTGTCGAGTTGGACGTCAGGGGTGTTGCAATAACTGTTGTTGACCCTCAAATCAAGTATGGTCCACCTTTGCTTGTGGAAACACGGGCTGCGGCGAACTGGTTGATTGGGGTAAAGCTCCTGGGATCTGGGGCATCCATGGTGAACTTCTCAAGGCTGGTGGAAATGCTGCACTTGTGTCATTGCATGCAGTTCTGTGCTCTACCTGAAACACAGGCATCATCCCAACTGACTGGAAGAGGGGCCTTGTCCCCCTTTGGAAAAGGAAGGGTGATCTCCAAGACTGCAACAACTACTGAGGGGTGACGCTGCTCAGTGCCGGGCAAGGTCTTTGCTTGGATAATTCTTAATAGGGTTCGCCACCATCTGCTTGAGCACCAGCGTCCAGAGCAGTCAGGCTTTACACCAAAGAGGTCAATGATTGACCGTATCCATGCCCTTCGGGTCCTCACCAAACGCAGACGAGAGTTTCGGCAGGGGCTGCTTACAGCCTATGTTGATCTCTGTGAAGTGTTTGATTCAGTGAATCGGGATGTCCTCTTGAGTATTCTTGGTCTTCGTGTGGTACCAACAAAACTGATCTATCTGATGTCTGATCTATACTCTGGAATTGAGAGTGCTGTGAGATGTGGTGGTACAATCTCAGACTTATTTCCAGTTGTGACGAGTTCGTCAGGGGTGTGTACTGCCCCCACACTTTTCAGCGCTTGTATGGACTGGATTCCAGGGAGGATGTTGGAGAAATCAAGCTGTGGTGCATCGTTTCGGAATGTCAAGATCCCTGATCTTGATTTCGCAGATGATGCAGTCATCTTTGCGGAGACTTTAGATATCCTTTTGGGGGTCCATGAGGTACTGAATAAGGCGTCAGAGCCGCTGCAATTACGGGTTTCCTGGGTCAAAACTAAGATCCAGGCTTTCAATGACATCTTGGATGCTGCTGTGTTGTCTGTACCTGTTTGTGGCGAGGATGTTGAGGTCATGGAGAGATTCACTTACCTTGGCAGTGATATTCATGTCTCTGCTCGCTGTGAGCCAGAGGTCTGTAGACGTCTGGGTCGGGCCTGGGGAGTCATGGATTCACTGTATCATGAGATGTGGCGCTGTCGGTTCCTCTGCAGGAGGATGAAAGTCCGAGTCTCCAGGTACTTGGTACTTCCAGTCTTGCTCTACGTATGCGAGACTTGGATTCTGACCAGGGATCTGAGATGGCACCTTCATTCCTTTGGTACCATGTCTCTTCGGAGAATCCTTGGCTGTCACTGGTCGGACTTTGTGTCCAACGAGCGGTTGCTGAGAGAGATTCAAATGAGATTTGTTACCTACATAGTCCATGAGCATCAGCTGTGGTTGTGCGGACATGTAGCTCATTTTCCTGATGCTGATCTTGCTCAGCAGATTCTCTCAGTGAGGGAGCCTCGTGAGTGGAGGCCAATGGGCTGACCACGTGCCTTGTGGTTGCAGCAGGTTGATCGACATCTCGAGGAGATGGGGATGGGCCTGGCATCTGCCTGGCGGATGACCAGACTGAGGCCCCTGAAGTACCGGCGGAAAGTGGACGCAGTGACACGCTGCTCCGGCGCATGCTCCCATACCTGACCTGAACTGCATTATCACACTTTTTGTCTGTAGTTCAGGAGTCAACATTCAAACAGAACTCAAAAATTGACTGACGTAGCATACCCACTATTCGGAAGGCTTCACTTCATATTCTGTTTGTTGAATGTCTTCCGCTAATCTGAAGATCTGTTGTACTCCATAATTGTGGTGTCACTTGTATGCGACTCGGCATTTTCACGACGACTCACAATGGTGCTTTTCATTTTCATTGCTTTTCACTTTACCAACAGATGTTTGACTTTCTTGTGAGAGGTTTTCACGTGTTATCACACATTCATAGTCCTGATCACGCATTCCATTCTAACCGTACATTCACTACCTCGCATTACCTGCGAAACCATACACGTCACCTTCCCTTGCACATGACACATGTATTACCTTGCGCATCTATTTTGCTTTCCACTGGATCAAGCTGTTATTCAAATTCCAAAACTCTCATTTAATGGATTTCCCATGTGCTCTACCGTGTCTCTGAGCAATCATTGAAAGCAATGTAAAATGTCATATATATATATATATATATATATATATATATATATATATATATATATATATATATATATATATATATATATATATATATATATATATATATATCCCCCCCCCCCCCCCACAAACCAGATTGAGGCTCATTGACAGGTGTAATGACATCAAAGTTAATGTTTCATCACGAATGACTGCGCAGTTGTTACTCCATGCATGTGAAACGAAAAGCGGCGTTAAGCAATCGGTAACTATTGTCTGTCTGTCTGTCTGTCTACAAACATTAGTTTATGTCGAGGAACAACTTGATTTCAATTGAATGTTATATTTTGAACACGAATCGGAACATCAATCAGAAAATGAACTTTCAGTTTATCAATACTTTGGCTTTGTATTCACCCCAATCGCACATGCATATCGAGGAGTGAGATAATATTTTTTTACTCTTTCTGCCTGTCTGGCAGTCAAACGAAATTGAAAATCATTCCAACCAAGAAAAAAACTACTGTTTTTAAGGATGTCATAAAGAACACAAACAACAGGCACGAAGAACTCATGAAACGTGTTTAATCAGGTGGTGTAAAAGACGCTGCGTCAACGGCGGACAAAGGGGTACTGCATTTTACGTCATCAAGACCAATAAAAATTTTCAGCTCGTAGACCCCTCCCACGTCCTTGTGTTTCAAGTCAGTGCAGGCAAAGATGTTCGATGAACTCTGTAGTTATTGGATTTATTGAATTATATTTTGTCATTTTACACCTTTCATAACACCTGTTTCCTTCTGCTAACTGCGGCTCCCTGTGGATGGAAGATGTCTGTCTTGCTGTTTCAATCTACTGATAAGGTCTTTGCTGTGTGGGGTGGCTCTCACTGTCCTGATTATTACCCTTGCCTGCTTAAAGGGATGGGAGAGGGTCGTGTGTGTCGTTATTAAAGGTAACACACACACACACACACACACACACACACACACACACACACACACACACACACACACACACACACACACACACACACACACACACACACACACACACACACACTGGGAGAGGTAAAAGTTAAACAAAGCCATAAACATGTTTTTTATTCCAATGGCATTCATCAGGAATCTCACCCACTGTTGAAAATAATGTGCAATTGTGCCGGGAAGTTGTATCGAAAAGGGATAACATCGGTTCCAAGTTTTGGTATGTAGGACAATTCCTTCATGTCCGGTGGGTAGGGGTGGAGAGGTGGGGGGGGGGGGTTGAATACCACATCTTCGATGTGCTTGCTGAATATCAAGATGCTGTTGAATTTGTTAATTATTCCAAATTAGTCACAATTGATATTTTGTTGCGGAACATTGTTGAGAGCCATCTTACAGCCAATATCATCTTCTGATGCACCACAACACATGTCATCCTCTGATGTAGTGTGAAGGGTCGTGGGTAATGGAACTGTGTTACGTTTTCACATCTGTCTCTGTCTGTCTGTCTGTGAGCAGAATGTCTCAAAAAGTTGTGGATGGTTTCAGACAAAATTTGGGAGGGGGGGGTGTGCTTGGGTGTGTGATAAGGACTAACTTATTAGATTTTGGTGACGATCCGATCCGAATTCAGATACGATAATTTTTACCTGCGCCACCTAAAGGTGAAGGAGGTTATGTTTTCACCCCTGTCTATCTGTCTGTTTGTCAATCGCCTACAGGTCACAATTCTAAACTGATCGTCATGAAACTTTGCCAAGGTAGTTTCACCTGAGAAGCTTATTGATTTTGAGGTCATCGGTCAAAGATCATCTTCAGGTCAAATTTCTAAAAATTGTCATTTTTCATCCGATTGACTTGAAAATTAAACAGCAATTGCACAGTGCATTACTAAATTGGGAAAACAACAACTTTGGAGGTCAAAGGTCAACTCAAGGGCAAACATCTAAAATCCATTTCCAACTGAAAAATCGTCAATTTACGTCCTATTAACTTGAAAATTAAACAGCAATTTTGCATACTCCTTCACAGAATTGCGAAAACAACTATTTTTGAAGTCAAAAGGTCAAAGGTCAACTCAAGGTCAAACTTCTAAAATAATCCATTTCAATGTGAAAAATAATCAATTTTCATCCCATTGACCTGAGCTTTGATTAAGATTGTCAATTTTAATCTGAATGAAATGGATAATTTGATGTATCCGTGGCAACCTTTGGAGAGGGGGGGGGTGGATTTTGCACGTATCGTTCTCTGCTTGACGTCTTTTTCTTGTTTGTCTGTTTTCATGCTTACCGCCAACAGTCACAATTACAAACCGGTATTCATAAAACTTCACCAAATGGTAGAGTTCATCATAAGCAAGAAGCCTGTTGTTTTTGAGGTCAAAATGTGAAAAGGTCAAAATCAGTCAAAGGTCAACAAATTTATCAAGTTTCTAAAATCCTCAATTTTCATCCAGTTGACTTGAACTTTGAAGAGGATTTGCAGATCAGGTTATTGAATTCAATCATTAATTATTGTTGAGGTCAGCTTGGGCCAAAAGGTCAACATCGGCCGAATTTCTAAAATTGGTAATTTTCATCCGATTGACTTGAAATTTGAAGAGGATTTGCATATGTGGTCAATTAATTCAACAACCAATTATTTTTGAGGTCAAATAGGCCAAACGGTCAACATAGGCCAAAGGTCAACAACATCGGTGAGATTTCTAAAATCCTCAATTTTCATCCATTTGACTTGAAATTTGAAGAGGATTTGCGTATTTTGTCAAGGAATTCAACCACCAATTATCTTTTAAGGTCAAATTTGTTTTATGGATTTCGCAAGTATCGTGCTGTGCATGACATCTTTCTTGTGTGTTTGTTTGTGAACAAAATATCTCAAAAAGTTGTTCATGGATTTGGACGAAATTTGGAGGAGAACTTGGGTATGTGACAAGGACAAAACGATTAGAATCTTGTGAAGATCCGAAACTGGATCCAAAAATTTCTTAAAGTGATTTTTCACCATTGAGAGATGGGGCCAAAAACCATAGCATTATATTTCAAAAAGTTGTGGTCGAGTTATGACAAAACTTGGTGGATGAGTGAGGGAGATGACAACAACAGTCCATTTAGATTTTGTTTCGGGGCCGGATACAGATCCAGCCAACAGTGGGATATAAAACATCAACTGTTCAGTGGAGGTATGCACTCCACTGAGTGCCATTCCAGTTACCTCCACCACCAAAAGTGAATGGAGGTTATGTCTTCACCACCCCTGTCTGTCTGTTTGTCTCTGAGTAGGATATCTCAAAAAGTTATTGACGGATTCAGATGAAATTTGGTGGACAGGTTGGGTGTGTGACAAGGACGAATTGTTTCAATTTGGGTGAAAATCCAGATCCCCAAACGAGAACTGTTTAATTTTTTAAGTGATCTTCTCCATTGAAAGACAGTGCCAAAAGCATGATATTTCGAAAAGTTGTAGATGGATTATTACAAAACTTGGTGGAAGAGTTGGGTAAGTGACAATAACACACCGATTCGAGTTTGGTTAAGGTCCGGATGCAGATCCGGCCTATCAGGGGGATACAAAACATAAACTGTTCAGCCTGGCCAAGGTATGCACTCTACAGAGTGTGGTTCGAGTTGATAGACGGCCGGCCAAGACTATCTCCGGGGTCTAAAAATTAGTCCCGTAGGCATTTCTTGTTAAAAGTGATTATGCATGTCCGAAAGTAAGATGATAGGGTGAAGCTTCAGAATATGCCCCATACCATCTTGAACTTTGACCTTTGAGGTCAAAGGTCAAGGTCAAATACCAAATTCCTCATTTTTTGGTTATAGTGAATTTCGTTTCAGCATTGCCACATCTATATGCCTGTGTATGAATTATTCGCCGAGGCTACTGTCCTTTAGTCTCAGCAATAAATTTAGACTAGAGATTTACTTGAAAACATGAAAGGCCGCAATTGTAAAATGGCCATTTTCTCGAATTTCTGAAGATGGACGCATGTAATCTTCTCACGTGAGTTCTCAACTCGTAAGATGAACTCATGTGAGATCAAAACGTTGTATAAGAGAGTTGGCACATAAGAGAATGTTTGAAATATAATTTGCTCACCCATATAGCTGTAGTTAGTGGTAGTCATTATTGCAGTTGACAGCGTCACACCCGCATGCTGGGATACAGTTGTGGCGAGACTTGCTGCACTTACATGCACTCGTTCGACACTTGCTTTTACACGCACAAGTGACTAGTTCAGTACAATAAGCTGCAATGGTGGGAGTCACATCCACACGATCTCAAGTCCAGAGTCTGTTAGCTTCCAGCCACCCATCTCTTCTGGAGCTTCAAGCACTATCCGAGGTTTTTCAGCCTGGTACCAGATTTTTGCCTGATGATTTGACCTGATATGACGGACCTCGAATGCGTCGATAGTTGCTGGTAGCTTTTCGAAATCCCGGAGACCTTTTTCGAACATTCAAATTCATCGGTCAAATTCATCCAATTTTGTCAATACGTCTGATCTTTCGATGGTTTGTCTCAAAGCACAGATGGCATGGCTCAGTGCATCGGATTTGCAGAGACGACCATCTGCACTGCGACATTTGTTCCTAACGTCCTCAGCGCATGTCTTGATAGCCTCGATCGAAGCGATTGTTGCGATATCCTGTATTTTGTATATCCTGACTTTGCTCGAGCCACTCCATGAATTTGGTCCATAGGATGCGACACAATGCTTCATATGTACAAACATGTCCATATACTCCTCAGTGGTATACTTTTCCACCAAGTACGCTTCGTATCGTATTAGGAGCGAATAATCCCGCCTCGATCCAGATATCCTCCAGCCCTGCGCTCTCATAATGCTGTCCAATAGCTTTGAGGTAATTGAAGAGAATGTGGAGGTGACCAAGGAGGCATATAACATTGCTGTATTTGGCGGGATCATTCCATATGAGTTCTTTCGTCTGACTGTAAAGAGGTTGGTCATCTGTCCCACCTTTTCACTGATATTCATGAACTTGGTCATCACAGTTGTCATTGTGTCATCATGGTCTGCCAGTGCCTTCAGGATTGGGAGCATACCTACATTGGTGACAGGTGGGGTCCCGTTCGTCGCCAGACTGTTAAATGTCACCCATGGTGGCACAGATTGTGACTCACCACCTTGTAATATTCTTGATAATGTCCATGCCAAGTCGTTGGACTTGCTGTTATTTGCATTGCCGGACTCTTGTAACCATGACTCCACGTTGATGGCAGCACCATCAGGAAAAGTGGGGGACGGACGAATACCAGAACGAGGTTTCGCGTATTCTAATATATGCATCTTGCTGATTCGTTCCTGGCTGAGAGCTTTAGTACGACCAATATGCCGAGGTTCATCTCTGTGATAAACAGTTCCGTCATCTCGCTGCCACACTGCCATCTGTGTATAATGTGTAGTGTTGTTGCCGTCAATTGTTTCCTCAAGTACATCAATATTGTCACATGAACTGAGGACCAGCCCTGAGGTCTCGAATGGGCGGATTACCTCAGGGATAAAGACTCCGTCGTTTGCGTCGGCCCTGTCGAGAATATCATTTGCGATGGACGTGTCAATGCGCCGGATTGTGTCGATGCTGATACAGTGACCACTTGCATGCAATAGATCCACCAAGGTCTCGGATCGCGTCATTTGATGTACTGTCATCCCTAATCCAATGTGTTTGGGTGTCTGCTTGCGCCCCTGGGAAAGGCGAAAGATGATGTCCTGTGCGATATCACAGACTAAGCGGTCGAGCTCTGCACATGTATCAGCAGCTTCAGTATTATCCTCGATTGCAACGGCGAAAAGGACTCCGAGAAATATGTGCAACGATTCGAGCATGATCTCATTCACATGGTCTTGGTCGATTCCTCGCCATCCTAATTCGTGACCAGGGCGGCGATTGAGATCGTTGCGCAATTGGAGAGCAGAATGTACTATTTCCTGCAGTGGATTGCTGGCCATCATCGAAAAGTCATTACCATCATCAAAATCTTCCGAGTCTTCATCCCTGTGCATTCCTGACAGAGATGTTGAAATGACACATTCATTCCTTTCACTGGGATACAAGAGCAAAGAGGCTGTACGATTGAGGGGTCTAATGAAGCCAGCTCGACTCCCGAGTCTCTTAGACACCGCGTCGGTGAAGGTTTTCCTTCGTGACAAATAGCTCCGAGGTATTTCCTGTCCTTTCACTTCACATAAATCCTGAAATCGCTTCCAAACCTCCTCCATATCATATACATATCCACGTGAAAGCCCGTCATTCAGAATGTTACATAGGGTCGTCAGCTCCTTATCTTCACCTTGTCCAACATCCAGTCTTTGTTTCTCTGCTTCTCTCTCAAATTTGATCAAGCATGAGAGATGATATTTGCCTTCAGCAGCAATCAGATCTACTGTTCCTGCCAGACGAATCCGCAGCGCCGTTTCTACGTTAGAAAGTTCCAGTATCTTACGGGATAAATGCATTGTCCGGATATCATGTAATTCAGTTTGACTCTTGCAAACTTTATTTTCCCGGTTTTCCCTTCCTTTCGTCTTGGCAAAATATACATTTTTCCCAGTCTACTTTTTCATGTTTTCCATGCGATGACCGTGCCTCCAAATCCATGCTGTCCCTGCCACCGCCATTTGCAGCTCCTTCGCACAGTGGTTTCGATCTGAGACGGTTCAATCGACTTTCAGCCGTGAAATCACAGTAACACGAGCAGTGCCACATCGACGGCGATTCCCGTATTGAAATATCGTTCAGCCTCTTCAATCTATCGGATTCCTCTCCGAGGCGATTGCATTCAGCGAGGACCGTGATCACCCTATTCTTACCGTCGTCCGATGCTTGGCGTGTTACTTCCTTGCACTTTTTTGATTTCAAACAGAACAGACATGTGGACGTGAGTTCTGGCTCTTTTTTTGCGTTTTTGTGAACGTATCATTCCTTTAGCTTTCATTTCATCCATTGCCCCGAATTTAACAATGCAATTGTCGTAGATTTCGCACAAAATGAAAGCAAAACAACGCAAAAGACGTGTTGAAAGCTCAACTGCTCAGCACCATGTTGCACACACTGGCTACTTCCTCCGCAAGAGCGATTAGTGGACCGAGTGGAGCACCGTGTGCGTGGCCACGGCGCACGCGAGGGACGCTTCTATTTCGTGATTTTTTTGAGAAAATCGATTTGGTTGCACTTGGTATGGGGCAAATTCTCAACAACAGAGATATTTTCTACCTTTTGGCACCCCATACCAGTTTTCAACATGAAATGCCTGTGGGGTGTCACGATGGGTTAGGTTGGCCGGCCGTCTATGATGTTTGTGATCCTTTTTGCCCTCTCGCCTTCCTCATTCCTCATAAATCTTTCTCCCATTGCTGTGCATTTTATCTTGGAACAGCGAAGCGGTCCTTTAAGGTCATTGGTCATCATGTGCAATCATCAGGATGCATATAAGGGCAATGGGTGTGGGTTCCCTCTTGGGCAGATTAACTCCGAAACTAGCTTACTGTTCCTGTATCCTGACCCACCAAGGCTACATCATCTCAAATTGATAGTGCAACCTTTCAGATCCTCAAAATCCTGAATCACTCAAGCTCACTGAATTGTGAGTGAACATGTCATGCACACAAAATTGGAATGATCATGTAAAATTCACCATTTTGAACATGTGAAGGGAGTGGCCTCCACAATCATTTATTTTTCCATGTTACATCATGTGGTCACATCAAGTTTCGTTGGTATTTGCCACCTCCTTTCCATGGTTTTTTATTTTTCCTGTTTAAATCCTTTAAGGAATTCTACAAATAAATTGTGGTTATTAATTGCATTCAAGTGAATATAGCAACGATGCTCAGTTGTTTTGGAATTGAGAAATTGTGATGGACGTTGAAGTTACTGGACAAGGGTTTGAATTGTTCCTCAAACAGTATGTACACATGAATTGTGTTAGTGTGACGGATCATGGATACAAGTAATTACTGCAATATCCTTGTTTAAGAACGGCATTAATTGGTGGAATGGAATGTGTAACACTAAATTATGGCATTCAAACTTTCAACAGTCGTCAGTGATGCCCAATAGCATCCTAGAATAACAAAACTTCCCATGTAACTCCAGCACCATCTGCATGCCAGACCGTCGAATTCATGCAAATAATTCCAAATCGTTTCCGGAGTATTCCCAGCAGATGCAAAACAAAAAATAATCACGAATCGTGACTTTGGGTCATGTCACTGCAATCCATCCATTCATTCGTCAAATATGTTTGCTTCTCACACCATTGAATATATTCTCTCATTGGTGCATGGTATGAATGGTGTCGTCTTTCACTGCTTTAGTCCACTCTGGGAGTAATAAGGTAGAGGTGGACCATGGATATACAATGTTTCATCACATGAATTTATATCATTTGCATTCTTATATGATGGGACGTGATCGATACTTATTTTTCCTTATGTCACCAAATGTTTGTATCCGTAGTTGCTTTCGTTGGTGACTGCATCTCTTTGTTTTTCCACTTCCCTGCTCATCAGATGTCACAGTATTGGTTATTGGGATGGTCTTTCCTACTGTGGAGCCTGCTTAACTCTCATCCTTTCCCATGTCTCTTTAACATTCTGTTAGATTATTGCTTTTCTCTCTACGAACTAAACTGTATGGAATTGTGCTGCTGTCACAGCTTTATAATGTTACATGGATCACATGTCATGCCATCTAATCAAATGCCAATGTTTGTTGTCGACAACCTTGATGTTGCCAAAGAACAGACTTACATCTGCGAAGAAGAGTAATTTTGTATTAATTATTTTCTCACAGTTCAGGCCTTAATATAGTCACCACAATTTCATTGCGAATTGTTTACTCAAGAAATTATAATAATTCGTACTAAACTTAGTGGACAAGTTGGGTGTCCGAAAAGGAGGAATTGATGAGATTTTAGTGAAGATCCGGATACTAGAATTTTTAGTGATTCTTCACAATTGAGAAATCGGGTCAAAAATGATATATAGCACGATACAGTATCTACAAAAGTTTTGGAAGAATTATGACAAAACTTGGTGCATAAGTTGGGTTCGTGACATGAACAAGCCAATTCAAGTTTGGTTAAGGTACGGATGGATGCAGGTTAAGGTATGGAGGTACAGATATGCATATCAGTGGGTTACAAAACATGATCTGTTCAGCCTGGTGGAAGTATGTGCTCTACCGAGTGTAGTTCTCGTTTGTTTGTGCCATATCCTGATGCTGTATGGACTGCGCTTCCCCGCTGATAGACCTCCGGTAGCCTGTGCCTGTTGCTGTATTTGAGCCTTGGGAGTAAGTGCTGAAATCTTTCCATCCGGGTTATTCCCGACATCTGTGACCTTTGTTCCTTTCACATTTCTTTGTACTTTGTCATATTTCTCTTTATTGACCCCCATCCCTTCGACAAAGTCAGACACGGGGAACATTAAAATGAGCTCCGTCCGACCGACTGACCGATCATCTGTCCATGTACTTTTGTGTCCACGATATTTCCAAAAAAACGTTGGACATTTAGCTTTCATATTGCAGATATCTAATTGATTTAATTTGTATTTCTTTTAAAACTGTCTGTCGAGGGGAGAAGCGAATTCTTACAATTTTCTTTTGAATTAGGCTCACTTGGTTGCACCTGTATGGGTTTGAGAGCAGAGGAGGAGTAACTGAAACCCGATTCCTATTGAGGTTCCTCCTGACGACTCCATATTTGCTCCTTGCTTCTTCAGGTTCCTCCTGATGACTCCAATGCAGTCTTTGGTCTTTCATTTGATAACATATAATTTGACGACGTATTCCCATAATAGGACATTGTTTTGACAAATAGGTCATACTTAATCAATCCTATGTATACATACCTCATTAGCCCCTCATCGGATTACTGTAGCTTGGAAAAGAGAGTGTGTGTGTGTGTGTGTGTGTGTGTGTGTGTGTGTGTGTGTGTGTGTGTGTGTGTGTGTGTGTGTGTGTGTGTGTGTGTGTGTGTGTGTGTGTGTGTGTGTGTGTCTTTGAAAATGCCGGAAAGCTTTTGTATGCTTGGTCTGCATCTTTAAGCTCATATGTTGGAAGACCTGTAACTTTGCCCAAAGTGGTTGAAGGATTGTGAATGATGCACCTGTAATCATCAAAATGGCTGATTCAAGTAATTTTACCTCCGAAGTCTGTGAGACACCCTGATTATGGGAGGCAGGAGGAGGTATTGGGGGAGAAAAAAGCGTCAAATCTTTCTGATTCTGATGTCTATTCGAACAGCTCATGAACAATTAGAGGAGGCGGGGGTATGCAAGCAAGCACAGCCTGGACAACTGGTTTCACCCCCAAAAATGGCCATTCGATGTAATTTTTCACTTCTCATTCCAGACTGCAAGTTCATGCAAATGGTTTCTGAAGCAATTCCTTCAATCATTCTGCCTCGGAGCTTTCGGGACGAATGCACACAATTGCTGATAACCATGCTGAAAATAGGGCTTCATGTGCTTGTATTTGGTCAGGCAGTTTTAGCTCTTACACGAGCCTTGACATTGTATCTTAAAAATAAAATAAATAATAAAGGCACATACAGCTGTCACCAACAAACTGGGAAGCATCACTCAAAATGTATATTCCGTTACCCGCTGTGGATTGCTTTCATTGTGGCGTAGATAAAATTACTTGCAATTTTTCCTCTGCCAGTCCTGCACTGATAAAATATCTGCTGAATGAAATGCGAGCAAACTTATTCCCAATAAAATGAAACCATCGAAAAGGTTCAAAGTTACGTCTGACATTGGATTTTCAACAGGAGCTCACTTGAGCGTTAACTGTCCTCATCAGAATATTTTAAGCAGGGATTCCCTTGAGGGTGAAGAAAGGGTTTATCTCATTTTTAATCCTGTGTTATTATTGACAGTTGATCATTGAGAAATCCTCACCAAATGATCTCACCAAGGATTTATTTGCTTCGTTTATCTTGTGTGTTTTCATCATGATTTAACCCTCAAGTTATCTGATCCACTGAAGTGCACCTGTAAGTTGTGTTATATCTGATCCACTGAAGTGCACCTGTAAGTTGTTGTGGGACCAGGAACAATGCACCACACCAGCTATTGCCACATGGGTTCTATCCGACACTATTTGTTGGCCACACAATATCCCATCTGCAGTCCAGACAAGCAGATTTTTTTTTTTTGTATACATCGTCGAGGCTCTTATGAGAGATAACACACAGAAATGCACAACAAGAGGGGTGGGAGAGGGCAGGACAAAACAGTGGGGAACAGAGACATGTGGAGATCTGTCGAAGGGAGAGGGATGGGGCGGGGTACACGGGGAAAACAAGATGGACACTACAAGGGTATTCAGGTCCTTACATGACTGGGACTTTCAGGAAGGAAAGCAGGGAATTTGAAGGAGGTGGGTTTGGGGTGGATTAACGGGGTTAAAAATGATCATTGTTTTGGATGGGGGAAGATAAGAGATGGTGGTGAACAGCTGTTTTCAAGACCTGGAGGGAAGAGTGGGATTGAAGAGAATGTGGGAGCTTATTCAAAAGGCAGGAAAAAAGAGGAATGAAAGAGTGAAGGTGAGCAGTGATTCGTGATTTTGGTAGTTTTACCAGAAGGGGGTTGCTGGAGGACTTTGAGTGCCCTTCAGAAATATGGGAGGGGGGCATATCTCAGACCTGGGGGGGGTGAGGCCGGAGAGGAGACAATAGAAGACAGAATGACCACCGACCTGCCTGCGGTGAGAGAGTGAGAGACCCAAAGGCTCAGCCTCATCACAGGAGGCACCAATGATCCTAAACACCTTAGTTTCCACAGCATGAAGCCGAGAAAGGTGAGAGGCGGGAGCACCAGCCCAGAGGGAAGAGCAGTACTCCATCAGACTGTGGACGAAAGCTTTTTGTATGTAGTCAGGAGCTCAGGTGGGCCGAGAAAGGACTTTGCATGATGGAAGATGCCCAGTTGGCGACTGGCTTTGGAGGCCAGCTTGGAAATGTGGCTTTCCCAGGAAAGATCATGGCAGATAGTGAGATGCCCAGAAGCTTGAATGAAAGGTCTTATTCAAGAGGATTGTTGAGAAAGTAGATTGGTGGTTCCAGACGGTCATTTTGGAGAGACATAGTGAGAGTGTGAGATATGTCAGGGTTGAAAGACATGTTCCACGTGTTGGACCAGCTTGTGATTTTATCCAGCTCTGCAGAGAGTGAAGAGGCTGCTCCTTGCCGATCTGAAGGATGGCAGATTGTTCGGCAGAGGGTTGAGTCACCAGCAAAGAGATAAATGAGGATTTTCCAGAGAGTCAGAGAGATCATTGATGAAAACCAGAAAAAGAACAGGGCCCAGAACACTGCCTTGAATAACTCCAGCCTGGACAGGAAGAAGGGATGAGAAAATCCATTAAGGGTCACACGCCCTGATCCATGAGTGGAGATGTATCCGGATACCATAGGAAGAGAGATTGTTGAGCAGGGCAAGGTGCCAGACCATCTCAAAGGTACGCGATATGTCGAGGGAGATAGCTCTGATTTCATGTCTGGCATTGAGGACCTCCATCCATTGTTGGGAGAGCAGAAGCAGCATATCCATTATCCATGGTAGAGTGACCTGGTCTGAATCAAAATTGATGACTGGAAATCAGGATATTGGAGATGAGGAAGGATTTAATGTCAGAAGTGATGATGGATTCCATAACCTTGCTGATGATTGGGAGAAGGCCGATTGGTCTGAAGTTGCAGGGATCTGTTTTTGCACACAGAACGGATCAGAATGCAACAGAACAAAAGGAACAGCAGAAAGATAAGGGGGAGATGCCAATTGCAGGGTTGAGGGACAAAATAAATGAAGAAGGCCAACAAGGGATGTGGATAATGATGAGGGGTAGGGGAGAATGCAGGGGGTGGAGAAGATGGATACGTAAGCAAACCCTCAAGAAGGAAAAAACTGGAAATTCAGAAAGAGGTGGCCTTGGGGAAGGTTAATGGTGGCAGAAAAGATCATGGTTTTTGGATGGGGGATGATGGGTAAAATGTCTCGAAGACCTGGAGGGAAGAATGAGATTGAAGACAATGTGAAAGTTGCTTCCACATGTCGGAAAAAAGAGGATCAAATGAGTAGATGTGATTAATGATTCTGGATTTTGGGAGTTTCAATAGAAGGGGGTTGCTGGTGGACCGCGTACACCCTGTAGAAACCAGCGGGGCCAAAGCATGGAAAGGGCTGAGGTATAACACCAGAAAGGATGCGGAAGAAGTCAGAGACCACCAACCTGTCTTCGATGGCAAAATGATATGCCCATAGACTCAGCTTCATCACTGGAGATTCCAATGATCTTGAAGACCTTGGTTTCCATGTCGTCAAGTTGAGGAAGGTGTGAGGCAGGCACGCCAGCTCAGAGGAGATAACAGTTCTCCATCAAGCTGCAGATGAAGGCCTTGCAGATGGATAAGAGTTCACGTGTACCAAGGTAGGACTTTGCACAACGGAGGATGCCTGTTCTGCGACTGGCTTTTGAGGCCAACTATGAAATGTGGTTTGCCCAAGAATGATCATGGCTATGAGTGAGACCTAAGAGTTTGAGTGATTGAACATCTTTGAGGGTTGTTAAGAAAGTAGATGGGAGTGTTTGCTCAAGGGTTCTTTGAGATATAGAGACAGAGACAGAGACAGACTGTAAGATTTCTCAAGATGGAAAGACGTATTTCAGGTGTTTGATCAGCTTGTTATTTTATTAAGGTCAGAAAAGAGGAAAGAGGCTGCTGTCTGTCAGAAGGAGGGATGTCACAGCAGAGGGTGGAGTCATCAGGAAAGAAATAAAAAATGATTTTACAGAAAGTCAGAGAGATAGTTGGTGAACATTAGAAATAGGATGGGGCCTAACACACTGCTTTGGGGGACTTCAGCCTTGACAGGGAGAGGAGATGAAAGGATTCTGTTGAGAGCCACACATTGGCTACGAGATTCGAGGATGTTAGTAATCCATGAGTGGAGTTGGTCTTGGATGCCATTGGCAGACAGTTTGTAGACCAAGGCAGAATGCCAGACTGTACCAAAAGCCCAAGATATGTCGAGAGAGACAGCCCTGATCTCATGTCTGACATTGAGGGTCTTCATCCATTGTTGAGAGAGTAGAAGTAGCATGTCCAAGGTGGTGTGGCCAGGTCTGAATCCGAATTGATGATCTGAGATGAGGTCATTGGAGAAAATAATGATTTTATGTCAACTGCGATGATAAATTGCATGACCTTGCTGATGATTGGAAGTAAACTAAGAGGCCTGTAGTTAAGCTGATTGTTTTTTTTTTCACATTCTTATGTCATGTAGTGATCTTGTCTGACTCCTAAGCAGATGGAATATGACCGAGGGTGATGATATGGTGAAAATGCAGAGAGCGAGGAAGTGCATGAGCAGTATAGCAGGTTTTAGGACTCGTGAGTTGATGTCTACCTGTCCACTTGCAGAATCAGAGTCCGAGGGTTGCCAGAAATTTGTCCACCTTCTCAGGTGCAAAAAAAATGCGGAATTCAAGAGCAGGAATGACTGAGTCAGGTGGGTGCAAAGAGCAGGGGGTTGGGACTCAAGATTTAGAAGAAAAAGCAGGATTGAGGCACTCGGCCTTCTCATGGTTTGGGGTCGGCTGGAGTTCCATTTTAATTGAGGGAAGGGATGGAGGGGTAGCATATCAGTTTGTTCAGTCCCATTCTTCCCTCAAGGATTTCATGACCACTGATCACCACTACTTCAGGTCATCCCTTATCCATACCCATGATCTCTTCTACCCCAAATGACTCCATTCCCAAGGACTCCTTTTTGATCTCACCCTCACTTCTATTCTGCTGTTGGTGTGTACCCCTTTCCATTTTGTTCCCTTCCATTCTGCTCGAGCTTATGCATGAGCCTCAATCAGGTTTATAAAAAAAAAACACCCGTCACCCTGGTGCTTTACAAGCAGAGAGATTCATCAATGTGTGTGCCATCCCTTGGATGGATGTTGAACTGAGCATCCCGACTGCTGATATTAGTTGGTGGGGGTTAAACACTCCACTGTGTCCTTCGCAAAAAAGTAGACGAGTTATCACCGGACCTCTCGCTAAATTCCAATTTCCTGCCTTGAATACCACTGGGAAGGCAAAGGCAAACCACCCAGTGTAATCCTGCGCAGCTTTGGCCATTGTTCTGCTTTGGCAGTGCTGAACCTGCCTTCGAACAAAAGACCATCCAGAAAATCAGACGTGTGTGTTGACTGAGATAAAATTCCAAGTTCGGTCTGCTTGTTGCCTCATTATTGAAATTTCTCTCCCTTCAATTATCCAGGAATTTTAGATTTTGCTATAATTCAGTCATCAATGATAACTCTTGAAGGATTAAACAAACTGAACAACAGCTGATATGCAGATGTCTTATGTGGATTCCTTGTTGTTTCCTTCATGGTAACTTAAGAAAAGAAAGTCTTTTTGTGGTTGTGGGTCATGATCATGTCATTGAACTTGCTTGTCGTGAATGAAAACACACCCAGTTATGTTACTGCTTGAAATATGTAAACAATTATCATGCAAGTTGAAAGTGTTGAGGTTATCGAGAGAAAAAAAAGATTAAGTTTCAAAGTTTGGGTGACAAGCAAATGGTATTTTGAAGTAGGTGAGTTATTTGAGTGAGGGACCATAATTAAAGTAAATAAAATTTGTATGCGGATCGAATTCTCCCACAAAAATACATGTTCGAAGCGCAGCCTTTGAAATAATAACATGACAATCGGGGATGATTGTTGGACTTTGCTCGTTGTTGATTGCAACCAGCCATGACATATCAGGGATTTAACTGTAGCATATGTTTGAGTTTGAACAAGCTTCGGCTCTCCTTTGGCAAATGTAAACACGAGAGAGTCTGCTGCAGACAAGCGTACAAAGCAGCAGGTCCTAGCCTGTCCTGCCGTACACTATCTTCATTCACTCGGGTCTTGTTGCTGATGGATTTTTTTTTTCTGCGAAACTGGTTTGTTTAAAAAAAATAAAAAAATCAAAAAAAATCATTCTTACCGGATGTTAGACCAAATGTTTTTGCCAAAGCAACCAACATAGTGGCCAGGATGCAGAAAATCCTGGCTTTTCTCAGGCAGATGCAAACCAAATGTGACTCGTCTGCTCCGACGAATGAACTTGATTCTGAAAAAAATAGACGTTCAAATCACAATAACATAAGCTTAGTTTTTACTGTAACAACAAGGAAGTTAAAATTGATGTCAATACAAGTCAATATTATGGATCATTAACCAAAGGGCTTCACTGGATTCACTTTTGAAGCAAAACAAGTCTCAAGTGCCGGCCCTTTTGATTTGTTGATGCTGGTGATGCATAACGGGAATCCATGACTCTTTCCAACCACCTGAGCACAACAAGTGAGTAAAAAAAAAACCCAAAACATCTCCATTGATTGTGAAAAACTCCAAGACAAGGCCTCATTTGAAGACTTCCACTTTTCTTCCAACTCAGGGAAACATACCTGGGGAAATCTTTGAATGATAAACATGATGAAGTAGTCCAACAACTAACTATCCATGCTTGTGTATTGGATTTTTTTTTCTTTTCCTTTGCCTTCACACCCATATATGCTTCCTCGGTGACCGCATGTAATCCCGGGACATGTGCAAACACTTCTTTTCTCGGCCCGTGTGCAAATCGGCACTCATGTCAAAGGGTGGGTTCAGTTGTGTCCTCGTTATTTCCGTCATGTGCTTGCCCTCCCCGTGATGTTTGTATTCAGCCAATTGATGGAAAGTTTAAGCTAGAAATGAGAAATGGTGATGTAACAATGAGAATTGTTGATGTACCACGAGTCATGAACATTAAAGCAGAAGTTTGAGTGTAATTTGCTGGTAAAATAATAAAATTCGTGTAAAAGGTACACAGCGATGGTGTTTTAATGTGAAGATTGAAGGTCATGGCAGAGCTAGCTGAAATACAAAGGAATATAACAACAATGGAGCGGAGGGGAACATGTTGAGAAGGAATGGGTAAATTGGCAATGAATAAATACTGGTATCATAATGAGTTAGGACATATCGAAAGGACTTGGTAGCAGCGGGTGAGCGAGGGGTCAGGGAGGGGTAATGAGATCTGAGAAATATCACTTGCAATTTTTCAAATTGTTTTTTTTTTATACACACATAGTCTTTGCTCAAGGAAGAGCACGAAAGTAACATGACGAATGGGCTGAGGGAATAAAGACAACATACGAATGGTGGGACAATATGTTGACGTCGCAAGCAAAGGAAGTAATGATTAAAGAAAGGAGGGGAGGTGAGGAACAAATTAATCTCTAAGTAAGACGATTTAGATAGAAGGAGGCCTTATCAGTCAGAAGTTCAGACTTAGTAAGGAAGGACTTGGTGTGACAGAGGATTCCCAAAATTGCAGAGGGCATTGGAAGCCAGCCTAGATACATGGTCAGCCTTGAAAATGTCATGGCAAATGATGCAGCCCAGAAAATCAAGAGCGAATCCTTTTCCAATCGTTGATTGTGGAAATAGATAGTTTTATGAGATAACCACTCTCAAGAGACAAGGTAAGGGTATCAGATTTGCTTTCATTGAATAACATATTCCTCTTGTCAACCGAGCTTCAGATCCTTTCCATGTCAGCAGAGAGGGAAGCGGCTCCTGCTATCCTGTTGTGGGAATGGGATACAATATGGCATGAAGTGAAGTCATCTGCAAGGAGGAAAAGAGGGCTATACAGGGCATCACGGCAGTCATTTTGGTGTAAGAGGGACATCACCTGGCCCAAAACACTGCTCTGAGGGACTTCAGCTTAAAATAGGAGAGGAGAGGTCGTTCCATTGAGATCAACTCATTGACTGCACAAGTGTAAGAAGTCAGAATGCTTGGTGTTGAATGTGGCTTTGCATGCCACAGGCAGCAAACGTAGCAAGTGCAATGGCGTGTCATACTTGAGATAGTGGACACAAAAATGGAACACCTGCATCGAGTTTGGTATTAATATCAGCCATCATGGCTGCAAGAAAAGACCTCAGTAAGTTTGAATGGGGTGTAATTTTTGATGCACGTTTGGCAGGCAATTCAATGAGAAAGGGTGTGGAAATTGCTTACATGTCACGAGGAACTCTCTCGAAGATGGTGTCAGCCTGGGAAACAGAAGGAAAGATATCATCATGGAAGGGCAACGGTGGGTGGAAGCACATACTCGACAAGCCTGATGCATGAGCATTAGTCCAGACTGTGACGTGAAACTGGCGAGCAATGGCAGTCAAACTGTGTGCGAGTTCAACATGTGTCGTGAGCATCCTGTATCATCGAAAACTGCCAGGAGGGAACTTAACAGGGTTGGATGCCATTGCAGGGTTGCTCTGCACAAAGCGCTCATACCACTTGGCAACGTCTGTTTGCAAATGCAGTGGTGCGAGGAGCGTATGCAATGGATTGCCGAGCAGTGGAGGAATGTGATGTGGTCTGTTGAGTAGTCCTTCATCACATTTTCACCGAATGAACATGTGCACATATGGTGACAGCCCTGTGAGCTCTACAGCCCTGAGTACCTGGTTCCAACAACAATAGGTTCTGGGCTTCCATAATGGTGTGGGGCATATTTTCCTGGCATGCCCTCGGTCCATTAATTAAATTGACGCAGCACGCCACATTACCATCTGGAGCGATCATCTGCATACAATTATGTGGCAATTCTTCCCTGTTGGGAGAGGTATCTTTCAGGACGACGATGCTCCGGTCTACAGGGCACGTGTTGTCACTGGGTGGTTTGAGGAGAACGAGGACAAAGTTACCCATCTTCCATTGCCCTCCCAATAACCGGACCTCAATCCCATCGAGCATTTCATTGTGGAACTGTCTGGAGCGGTGCCAAGAACATCGAATTCCACCTTCATCAAACCGACGTGAATTGGAGGACCTGCTTGTGGAAGAATGGTGACACATTCCTGCAGAACAGTTCCGCACCCTTGTTGATTCCATGGCACGTCACATCCATGCCGTCCTGGATGCATGTTTTGGCCCAACACCGAACTAAGTGACATTCTTTTGGTGTTTCCGTTTTTTTGTCCACTGTCCATATGTCAAATGCTCTTGACATGTCCAAAGAACAACTCTTACCTCAAGTTTTCTTTGGGTCTTTCACTTTCTCACCGCAGAAAGGTGGGTGGTCATTCTGTCTTCCACTGACTCCTTTCCGGCCTTGCACCTCCTGCTCTGTCTGCGCTGTCCCCCTGATATTTCTTCTGGGTGCTCAAGGTCTGCCAACAACCCTCTTCTGGTGAAACTGCCAAAATCAAGAATCACTGCTCATCTTAACTCTTTCATTCTTCTTTTTCCCACCTTTGGAACAAACTCCCACACTGTCTTCAATCCCACTCTTTCCTCCAGTTCTTCAAAACAGCTGTTCACCACAAACAATCTCTTATCTTCCCCCATCCAAAATATTATCTTTTCTACCCCTGTTAACCCACCCCAAACCCACCTCCTTCAAATTCCCTGTTTTCCTTACTGAAAGTCCCTGTAGTGTCCATCTTGTTCACCCCGTGTATCCTGCCCCTTCCATCTCTGTTCCACAGATGTCCTGATGTCCATGCTCCCTGCTGTTGTTGTTTTCTCTCTCTGCCCCATCCCCCTTGTCTCCTGCTCCCTTTGTTGTATGTTTTGTGTATTAGCTCTTATATGAGCATCGACTACGGATACAATTTTTTTTTAATGTTTCTGGTCTCCATACGATGTTGAGTAAGACGCAACAACATATCCGAAGATGAGTAACCAGGCAGGAATCCAAACTGATGATCAGATATGATGCTGTCTGAGAAGAATATAGGCTTGATATGTCCACCGGATATTAAGGTAATTGTTTGGAGGTAAAAAGTAGCTTTCTTTTTCTTTTTCTACATTTGCATTTATGAGTAATACATTATATTAAAGGTTCCAACACATGCCTGGTGTTGGCTTAATGTCTCGAGTGGTGGGCTTGGGATCCTTGAGTCCTGAGTTCAAATTGAGCTTGGCTGTTGAATTAATACCAGGTGGGGTTGATTCAGCCTGTTATCCTTCTGACGTTAGCAAAATGAGTGCCAGCTTGCTGGTATCTTGCGTCAGAGTGATGACCCGTCCAGGATTGTGCCAAATAGCAGAGGAGACTGCTTCGGCCACACCAACGCTCTGCACAGAGTATGGTCCCAATGGATGGATGGATGGATGGTCACCTTGCAGAAGGTCTTTTTGCACTATTTTACGAGATTTTATAATATCTAATTAGTATACTTTTTAAGATATGCTTTTTTAAATATTGCATTTTATAAATCTCTTCCTTGCAGCAGCCTCTTTCCACGTGGGCTTTAATGATGTTTCTTTCATCGCTATTCACTGCATATATTTCTCAAGGTATTGCAATGTCACAAATAATGGAATGTTTGCTAATGTGTTCAGCTGTATGAACATCTTGTAAAGATAGGATTGTTATTGTTCCTTTTGATGAAACAAAATATGATTAGCAATCGGCTCGCAGTAGATCTGCAAGGCTTGGTTTGTCATCTTTGGCACGTAGGAAAGTTACTAAATAGTGCCGTAAAATGACAACAGTTTATTTTATATATGATTGTGCAACAGGAGAGGAGCTGCTGGGATGGCAGCCAACTGCTGATGTAGCATCGTTTGCTGTGTGCCAGCACTTGTGTACGTATTGCCCAATCAATCATAAATAATACTCTCTCATTGGCCTGCAAATCCCACTTAGCTCCACAAGCTTGAGCTTGTCGAATGTGTGCGTGCCTGCGTGCATGTGCATGTGCCTTGATTAATGGGTGTACTTGATATTTGTAATTTGCATGAAATATGTCAGGTTTTGTAGTGCACATATGCCAAAGTGGGTTACAAGATTTTACCCAAACAAATGGAAGAACGAGCCAGTGATGTAAGCCATCTGCAGTGGAGACCCATGGTTTGGCTCCAGAGCATGCACGTCTTCTGAAACAGTTAAAAGATGACATGAAACCGTTTTAGTGTTATATATTCTATGAAAGAGGAAAGCACGAGAACGACGTTCGGTCGAGCGCATATCTCCGCCAGGCTGAACAGTTTATGTTTTGTATCCTACTGATTGGTTCGGATGCAGATCCGGCCTTTCATCCTTGTCACACACCAAAATCTAATCGGCTTGCTCTCGTCACCCACCCAACTCATCCACCAAGTTTTGTCATAATCCGTCCACAACTTTTTGAGATATCGTGCCATACATAGTTTTTCGGCCTTTCTCTCAATGGTGAAGAATCACTCGGTAAATTATATATTGGTTCCGGATCTGGATCTGCAGCAAAATCTTACGAATTCATCCTCGTCACACACCCAATATGTCCACTAAGATTCGTCAGAATCCATCAATGAGTTTTTGAGATATCCTGTGATATATCTTTTGTGGCCCAATCTCTCAATGGTGACGAATCGCTCAAATAATTATTCTTGTATCTGGATCTGGATCTTCACCAAAAATCTCATCATTTTGTCCTTCTCTCACCCCTATCTTGTCCACCAAATTTCGTCTGAGTCTGTCCATAACATTTTGAGATAGCCTTCTCACAAATAGACGGGGGTGAAAACAGTACCTCCGTCCACCTTCGGTTGCGAAGGTAAAAATGACGATTGGAAAATATTTAAATGCATGAAATAAAAAAAACAACGTAAATAATTTGAATCGCAGACAGGTAAAGAAAGGTGAGCAATGATAAATCGTATCATTGTGTAACTCATAAAGTTTTAACCAGGAAAGTGGTGTGATTCAGAATGGGAAGGTTGATCATGGTCTGGACAAGTGCACTCATGGGCTGGCCTCAGAGCACTTATGTTCAGCCCCACAAAGCTACATTGGGCGTCTGGCATCTCATTAAGGGAGCACAAGGGTGAAAGGTTGTGTTGAAAAATAATTTTCATGGTGGAGTCTTGAGATGCAGCCCAGCTTGAATTTTTAAATGGATGCTTGGTGACCGAGCCGTCAGCTGGTTATACGTCTGATCGGTCCTGGAATAGGCTCTCCCTCAAGAATAAAGATGGAAACTGGTGCAATGCATGGAGCAGCTGGCACCTCAAAACGGACCAAGGTTTATTTGTGCTGTACCTTCCGAGCCCCTAGATTTGGGAGAATGTATAACAAATCCTCACAAATATCCTCAAGCCCCGTTGTGGGTGCTTGTGAATGTCTTGAAGAGAAATGAGGTTTCAATGACCATGTCTATCCATCTACGTGCTCCTGCGCTTTTGCTGAACGGTAGCTCTAGAAGAAGAGGAATTGTTGGAAGCAATATGTCAGCACTGTTCCAGGACAATGTGGCTCAGAAATGAGCCAGAAATCACTTTTGTCAGATTCTGTTCATCACAAAATTGATTGGTGCATGGACATTTCAATGGCTCTGCAGCATGGCAGCTTAGCCCAGCATCTTTCTGTTTCAGATTGGAGCACAAACTGGTCAATCGATGATCTGACCTCTCTCAAGGTGAGGTTTTTGAGCAGTCCTCGTGATATTCTTGAAGTCAGTGACACAACGTGCTCCCTTGACCTCTTCCTTAGCACCCAGCGAACCATGTTTCAGGTGTTGCTGGGTTTCAGATTTTTCTCAACGAGCCCCAGTTCTGTGCTGTTTCTCCTTCTCTTGGTCTCGCAACTGCTGAAATGTTGCACGGCTGGTGGCAGTTCGTCCTTGTGGGTGTTAAACTGATGAATACGCCCACCGTCCAGAGGTCTTCATCAGGAAAAGAATTCAATGAAATGTGAAATGCTTGAAGAATGCTCTTCATCAACTTTGCAGCTTTTGAAGCCCACGTTCGACTCCGACTTATTGTTCAGCATTGCTGGAAATTGGTTTTCCTTCATTTACACTGCTTTTTCCCCGAGAGCACCTCATGCTCAATTTATTTTGCTTTTGTTTCACAAACTCTCGCTGTTCAAGCTGTAGAAACCCCGGTAGGCTTTGTGAGGCAATAACTGCCATCGGAGGAGAGGGAGGGAACCAGACTGTACCTGGAAAGTCCAAATATCCTGCGTTATTTCATGATTTTTTTATTTATTTTAAACCTAAATTGGACTCGAAACGTGTTTTAGAAGCAGGTGATGTTGTTATCTATAAATGATATAATCAGACAATCCAGCCGCAACCTAAAAAAAAAATAATAATAATAAAAGCATATCAGTTTCAAGGCTTTGAAGCATTTGTGGTTTATTTGTTGAAACTTTCCTCCGCATCGTGATATATAGCCTACCCAGGAATGTTCAACTCCTTTATTAGATCATGAACTCTGCTCTACGGGGCATCGGTGCTGCTGAAGCAGTTTCCTTGGTGAGGGTTACAATCTTGGATGGGTCGCCGCTCCCGACGCAGGAAGTCAGGGCAGGAATTTTGAATTTGACCATCGTGCCGGTGATAGCTTGCTTACTCATCGTAAAGGACACTGTTGGATCTTTAACATACACCGAATCATGCCAACAGATGGATCGCCCAGTTTCATATCCATCCGAGGGATGGCACACACATTGATGAATCACTCTACCTGTTAAAACACCAGGATGGCAGTTTATAGCTGGGTGGACATTCAAACTCAGGTTACACAGTTGAGAGGGAAGTGTGCCTCCCTCAAGGCCATCCTGCTAACCCTTAAATCTGTTATGGTACATGATAATTTTCTGCAGCACAATTTTATGTTAATTTTTTTGTGCACAAACGTATGTATGCGTCTATGCTTGGTGTTGGCTTAATGGTGAGAGTGGTGGGCTTGGGATCCTCGGGATCCTGAGTTCAAATCCCACTTTCCTGCTGAATTAATACCAGGTGGGGTTGACTCTGCCTGTCATCCTTTTGAGGTTGGCAAAATGAGTGCCAGCTTGCTGGTATCCTGCGTCGGAGTGGCGACCCATCCAGGATTGTACCTAATAGCCAAGGAGACTGTTTAACAGCACCAATGCTCAGCACAGAGTATGTTCCCAATGGATGGATGGATGTTTGTATATATGATGTACATACAGGTGATCACAATTCCCAATTTTGATGAATGGACTGTGTGGCTTATATTTTTTTGTCATTATATGTGAACATGTTTCTTTTGATTGAAAATGCAATTGCATTTAACTTAGATTTGATATTTTACAGCTCTTGCGACCAGACGCTTGTGTATAAACAATTCTCTTTGAAGAACAATTTAAGCCAAGCAGCTTTCAAAACGCGGTCACCAATTGTAGAACTTCTGCTTCTTTGCTCTGATCAAGACCTCATTCCCAAAGAGTATGACTTATGCTTTGTCTCCATGCGCCGTGCAACTTGGGTTGAAAACTTTGCGGGCCTGACCCAGGTTATCCTGCAGCCCACACACGGTTTGTCTAACGGAGTTGAATGAAAAGTTTGAGTTTCCATTCAGTGGACGTTTTTGATAGATGTGTGTAGTTCTTCCTCGGCAAGCTTTTAGTGAAACCCGACAGGATAGAAAACCCACCCAGGCTTGCTTAGTGATTCTGTGGTCCGAGGTGCATTGTTTGGCCTGAGAAAAATGCTATGTCTATGAACGATTTCAGACCTTGAATGTGTATCGTCTCCTTGGGATAAGCTGACATTTCACCATCATAATATTTTGGAACTTCTCTCTTCTCTTCTGCCTACTCGTTGCTTTTGAGAGGTGCCAAAGAATAATTAGGATTATCGTTGGCTAAAAAATGGTGTCTTTCCTTTCTGTTTGTCTCAAAGAGTACACGCCGACTTGTTACCCGATTAGCCAGTGTTCATCCCATCATGCATCCGCATACTTTGGGAAAGGGTCAAGATAAAAGCAGGTCCATCTCACTTTGACGCTCCAAACTGGGATTGCTGAATTACTTGGAAAGGCAATATCAGGGGTGGCACAGTTTTCAGCCGGGGTTGAGTGGCGTGTGGAAGCAAGGTAATAGTCAGTTATCTTGGAAATTTTCACAAATGCAAGATACCACTTATGCAAGCTCTATCGCATCAAACTCGATATTTCAGGCTTTTGTAGTAACACTTTTTTTTTTTTAAGTATTTGCGATTCACTTTTTTTTTCAATTTAATTTGTGCACCAGGAGGATTATTTTATTTAAAATCTAGCTTCATAGAGGAGGAAGGTGACGGAGGGGAAATGAGGCTTCCTGACAATGAGGCTGTGGGGAAATTACAATGATGGATATGACAAGCAAGGGAACGGATGAACAGAAGAAAGAGAAAGAGAAAAAAAAAACCAGAAACAGAAACATTAAGCTGCCCATAAGGTTCTCTGTCTAACATTTTTTATACAACGACCACTGTAGCTAATGTATCTTTTAATTAGCACAAGGTGAGACGTGTGTGTGTGTGTGTGTGTGTGTGTGTGTGTGTGTGTGTGTGTGTGTGTGTGTGTGTGTGTGTGTGTGTGTGTGTGTGTTATGCATGTCCACTGTAGACATAATCCAAATAGCTGTCACGTGTGTTTGAGGCAGGACAATATCTGAAGTTTTGAACCCTATGGTTTTTACTTCAATGGGAGGAAAAGTGAAATAGTGCCAACAGTAGAGAACAACAAGGGAGTTGGGGAAAGTCAAATTTTGAAGACAGTATGTTCTTTGCTGACCTTTACTCTGGTGGCCTGTTGTTTTTATGCCTCCGCACCAAGGGTGCCGGAGGCATTATGTTTCCGGGTTGTCCATCCGTCCGGATTTTCGTTTACGCGATAACTCAAGAAGCAAATTGTAGAATTTCATCAAACTTGGTAAAAAGGTAAAGTAAGACAGGGCAATTAAGTTAGATTAGATTTTGGGCAAGATGTGATAAAGGTCAAGGTCAAACTGAAATTTTACTGTTTACGCCCTAACTCAAATATTGGACATAATTTCATCAAACGTGGTACAAAGGTAAAGTTAGACAGGGCAATTAACTGATTAGATTTTGGGCCAGATATGATAAAGGTCAAGGGTCAAATATGTCAATACTCAAGTGTTTGTGCGGGAGAGCGGATGCATACCCGTCGACTGCGTGCAGTCAAATTACTCTCGTTTTTTTTTTTCTACCATGCCTTGACATGGCCATTTTGCCACCCATCGAGCGTCCAGACACTATTGCCATTGCATCTGGCTTACCTTATTGTTTGCTCTACAGCCTGACATACAGGGTGTTTCAAAAAGACCTGGACAACTTTGGTAATATATACCACAAATGATGCAATAACCTTTGTTTGATATGATACAGAAACTCAAAAAGTTTTCTTTATTTCCAAGTCTGGTGATTTAATGTTAAAGAAAATGGCGACTCCACAGGAGAAAGCTCAGTACGTCGAATGGTTCATCGACACGAGATCCTACACGCAACTTCAGCGTAATTTCCGTACAAGGTATGGAAGGAATCCGCCATCGCGGACTAGTATCAGAAAGTGGTGCAGGAGGTTTAAGGGGACTGGAGGTTATCAGAAACAGAAAAGTACCGGTCGACCAAGCACAAGTGCAGCAGACGTTGAACGAGTGTGTGAATCATTTCAACAAAGTCCCAGAAAATCAATCCGACCGCACATCAGAGAACTGAGACGACCAACCAGCAATGTACACAGGATTTTGCATAAGAAACTGAAGCTTTATGCCTGTGAGGTGCAGATTCTGCAGGAACTCAAACCAAATGACGGACCCAACCGCAAGCTGTTTGCCTTGGAAATGCAGTCGCATCGAGGATGATGAACGTTACCTTAAAAAGGTAATGTTCACAGACAAAGCTTGCTTTCATGTATCGGGGAAAGTCAACTGGCAAAATGTGAGGATCGAGGGTTCTCAAAACCCCCACGTGGTCATTGAGCATATACTTGACAATCCAAAGGTCTATGTGTGGTGTAGCCTTCTCCATGCATGACCGTTTGGTGGGTCCATTTTTATTTGTGGAGGATACAGTGACTTCAACAACTTACATGGACACGTTGGAAGGATTCGCCTTCTGACAGATTGAAGACCTGCAACCTGATATCATTTTTCAACAGGATAGTGTTCCCCCTCATTGGGCCTTAGTCATTCCAGCCATCCTGAATGAAAAATGTTCAGGTCACTGGATTGGCTGAGACGGACCAACCACTTGGCCCACTTGATTTTTCAGACATAAGCCCCTTGATTTTTCATCAGACATAAGCCCCTTGATTTTTTTTTTTTTCCTCTGGGAGTTTGTCAAATATATCTACAATGCCAAGGTGGTAAACCTGCAGGATCTTTGTTCTTGGATCACAGCTGCATCCACACTGGTGGACCCAAATGTACTGAGCTGAACATGGCAAGAACTCGTGTACCATCTTGATGTCCTGCGTGCGATAAACGGAGCTTATGTTGAAGTGTATTGATGGTGTCAACAAAACTTTTTGAGTTTCTGTATCATATCGACCAAAAGGTATCATTGTATCACTTGTGGTTCGAAATATATTAACAACCAAATTTGTCCAGGTTTTTTTGTAACACTTTTTCTCAAACATATGTGACATATACCTCATATATATGATATATACTCACACAAACAAACAAACAAACAAGAAAATCCATAAACAAGCAAATACACAAACACAAACAAGTAAACACATAAACAAGCAAACACACAAACAAGCAAACAAATACACAAACAAATAAACAAGAAAGATGTCGTGAATAGGATGATACTTGCGAAAGCCATGAAACAAATTTGACCTTAAAATAATTGGTGGTTTTATTAATTGACCACATATGCAAATCCTCTTCAAATTTCAAGTCAATCGGATAAAAATTGACAATTTTAGAAATTTGGCATTTGTCGACTTTTTGGCCTATGTTGACCTCACAAATGCTTTTCCGTTGAATTCCGTGACCTGGCATGCAAATCCTCTTCAAATTTCAAGTCAATGGGATGAAAACTGAGGATTTTAGAAATTTCACCAAAGTTGTTAGCCTTCGACCTATGTTGACCTTTTGGTCTATGTTGACCTCAAATATACTTCTCCGTTGAATTTAGTGACCTGAAATATAAATCCTATTCAAATTTCAAGTCAATGGGATGAAAATTGAGGATTTTAGAAATCTCACCCAAGTTGTTGACCAATGGCCGATGACCTATTGGCCTATGTTGACCTCAAAAATGTATTGGTGGTTGAATTCAATGAACAAATATGCAACTCTTCTTCAAATTTCAAGTCGATTGGATGAAAATTGATCATTTTACAAATTCTTGCCGATGTTGACCTTTTGGCCTATTTTGACCTCAAATATACTTGTTCGTTGAATTCAGTGACCTGAAATATAAATCCTCTTCAAAATTCTAGTCAATCGGATGAAAATTGAGGATTTTAGAAATGTGAAAGAGTTGTTGACCTTTGGCCTACGTGGACTTTTTCACATTTTGACCTCAAAAACAATATAATAGACTTCTTGCTTATGATGAACTCTACCTGGAAGTTTCTTGAAGTGTTGAAGTTTCTTGAAGATCGGTTTAAAATTGTGGAATGCTTTTCACAATTATGGATAACACGTCAAACATATGACTATTCGATACAATGTTTGGTTGTTGATCACTTGACATTTTACACCACAAGAACTTTGCAGTGTGGTCCAAGAAGGCAAACTATGGTTATAGTGCATCCCAGTATAATATGGTTAAATATGGTTAGAGTACGTTATGTACAATATGTCCCAGAAAACATAACTTTGTGGAAATTTCTGCTTTTGTTGCATTTTATAGCACTAAAATATTAGTGTGGGCTGATGATTGGAGGATCCAGATGGTACAGAAATCATGAGACATGATATGATAAAAAAAATTTCACTCTCACATGGGATGTGATATAATAGAATAATAGCTGCTGTGTTGCTTCTTCATCGAATTGTTACAGTCATTACATTTGAATGAAGGTTTTACTGTAGTGGGCATATGTATAGACAAATACCAAGTTCCTACGTGGAAGAGCTCAATGGTTTCGGGCAAGCCCTCGAGATCCAGCAACCCGTGATTGTGTCTGCGATGACACCTTGGTGTTTGTAGCTATATTTGTAAGACATACCAGAACTTAAAATCTTGTGTAGTGGAAGGTGTTTTGGTTGGTTTGTTTGCTCTATGTTTTTAATCGTCTATCAAAATGTGTTGTGACAATCTCACAATCTACAGTTTGTGATGGTTGGTGGACGGTGTGACGATGCTGTGAATATTCATGAGGATTTTTTGGGGGATTACCTTGAAGTTGCTGGCTGTTGTTTCTTCGTTTTTGGCTTCTTTTTTTTACCTCCGCCACTGAAGGTGAAGGAGGTTACGTTTTCACCCCTTTCTCTCTGTTTGTCTGTTTGTCTGTGTGCAGGATATCTCACAAAGTTGTGGACAGATTGTGTGTGTGTGGCATGGACGAATTGATTCGATTTTGGTGAAGATCCAGATCTGGATACGAGAATTATTTAATTCTTTTTCAGTGATTCTTCACCATTGAGAGATCGGGCCAAAAACGATCTACAGCACGATATCTCAAAAATATATTTGGCCCGATATGTTCTCATGGATCAGGCATTGCGTGGAGGAGGTATGCGCTCTACCGAGTGCCCTTCTAGTTGTTAATGTTATTGCAGCAATGGCATATATGCTTTTAAATTAAAAACCCTCAGAGAATGGTTGGAAATTGTGAAAAAAAAATCTTTAACTTTAACATTTGATTTGAAAGATAAATGCAAAATTGGTTATTCCAATGATTTGTGCTGTTTATTTTTATTATTATTATATTTGCAATTTCATTTCTCTCTGTCTTTAATGCAACTTGTAATGAAACAAGAATTGCATTGCGGTTTTGGAGGATATTCTATAAAATGAACATAATCTTTGGGAAAACCTTTGGGAAATTTGTTTTTCTGACAAATTGTCTTGGGCTCCTGGAAGACTACTGCTTTTTAACAGCTCCAATTATTCCCACCTAATTGTGGGGTCAACCGGCGGAACGTTTTTGTCTCAGGTCTTTCATGAACTGTCTGGCCAGGCCTGGCATTAGAATAAAATGGCAGAAATGAGGAATTTGTTCAAGGTGCTGGTGATAATGTGACTCCTTTTCATCTAACACACCATGAGATCTTTACCATCCACCATCGAACAGTACCGACAGATTGGTCATCCCGATTAATACCCATTCGATGGACGGCACGCACATTTTTGTGTCATGCTGCATACGAAATGCCAAGGTGACAGTTCAGTTCATAGCTGGGTCGAGATTCAAACTCAGGCTGGACACCGCAGATAGCTAATACCTCTGGGCGATCCTTCCAACCCATGCTCCTGGAAAATATTGTCCACATATAGCATGCCTGATATTCGTGCCTTGAGGATGAAAATGAGGATGAGGATGAGGACGAGGACATGATATAGCATGTCCAAATTGTCCTGATAATTTTCAGATTATGCAGGAGAGGAATGCTGATATAATATTGAAGTGCTACTGAATATTCCATCCAAAACAACCTTTACAATGCACTTCAAACTTCCACCAAAACCTATTAAACGAGTTCGGTGCATTGTGAACATCACGTATTGAAACATTTTGAAAATGTTTTGGACACTGTGCAGCCTTTTCTTCTTCTTTTTTTTTGACATCAATTTTGCAAATAACAACACTCAAAAGACAAATTATATTCAAGTTAATGCAATGACTTTCTTAATTTCAAAAGTTAAGCCTTTCAGATGTGGAAAGAGAACATTTCAAAATAAACGATCATTTTAAGCACAACGTGTGATTATACTTCCAGTATTTTGCATGTTGGGCAAACACTCAATTTTCCATGCGAATAAATAGTGGGAGTGCTGCGGAGAACAATGCCATTTCAATCCAAATTACTTGCTTCAGTAATGGCCCTTTCAGTCCCTCATACGGCATTTATTTGCTCAACGTTTCAACATTTTATACTTTTCAAAGGATGAACAGAATCCTGACAAAAAGTGCTGTTACCCAATCACCTTGTGAGTGTTCTGTATTCCTCTATCCCATGACAGATAGACCAGCATGCTGGGTATGATTCATCGGATTGGGTTCACACAGCTGCACTTCCGGAAAAGCTGGAAAGATGCATTAACGCATTTTATTACATCAGCATGCTTGGCGTTGGCTTAATGGTTAGGGTGGTGGACTTGGGATCCACGGATCCTGAGTTCAAATCCCATTCGGTTTGTTGAATTAACACCAGGTGGGGTTGACTCTACCTGTCGTCCTTCCGAGGTCGGCAAAATGAGTGCCAGCTTGTCGGTATCCTGCGTCGGAGTGGCGACCCGTCCAGGATTGTGCCAAATAGCCAAGGCGACTGCTTTGGCAGCACCAACGCTCTACACACAGAGTGTGGTCCCAATGGATGGATGGATTACATCAGTGCACAAGACTGTGATCCTTGTTACCCTAAAATTACAATTTACATTTTAATGGTGTATTTTTATTTTTGCAAGATGTTGAAATGGAAAATAATTTGTTGTTTTTCAAACAAAAAATATCTCCTTTGTGCTCACCTGTATGCATTATTTCCGTCATCTTGCCGTACTTCTTTGTAACCTTTCTCACCATTCTTCACCAACATCCTTTCCCTTATCGACGGTGAAGTTTGCTGTTCTGGCATTCGTCCATATAGCCATATGTTTTGGGCCTGCATACCACAGCTTTGTGAAGCCCGGTGGGAGCCGGTGGAACGGCCCATAGAAGCTGTGCAAGCATTTGGGCCAGATGTTCTTCTTTATTTATTTATTTATTTACTTTTTTTGAGGAAGCATTTGACCAGACTGCGTCGCCGCTGCTGACGGTGTTATTTTGATATTTTCTGGAAGGCTGGGTGGACGAGGCAAGAAAAGTCAAATCAACGTGTATTTAAAGCTGAAGTACACAGAATTTGCTTCCACTCTGCGCTATATAGTAAACCGACGCGTCGGGATTTTTGCCAAATGGAATTTCATTGTCGGAAATGGTACTTGCTTCGCATGTCGAGACATGGGGAAAAAAAAAAGAAAAAAGTAAAGCTGATTTTCATTAATGTTATGTTAAAGCGTGAGGTTTGGACGCAGGGGCAGCAAGGTCAAAATGAAATTCGTTTTGATAGCATCTGATTTTTTTTTTTTGAGGTTTGGTGCATTTAAACGAGGGGCATCAAAAGAGTGTTTGTGTCTCAGAGAATGCTTTTACATTTGCCTGTATCCTCGTTTGTGTCTACATTTCATATGCTGCTCAAATGTGCACATAAGCAGTGAAGGTTTATTCAACGACTGAAATTCTTCCGGTCCAAAAAAGACCGCGTCAGGCAATGATCCATTCCCATTATTCCCAAGTCATTGACGGAGCAACGGGCCATTCGTTGGGTTCATTTTCCTGACCCGTGTACTTGTTAACATGCTAATTTCCATCTGATTGAGCATTGGGTCTGTTGGTCAGATTCTGGCAGCATCAAATAAACATATCAAGCTATTTTGTGTACCTGTTTTGCAGGCAGTAGCTGCCGGCTCACCCACTGACTTCAAACCGACTGGCCTTCGCCCCTCTCACTGCTCCTCGTGGGATTGCGGTCTCAACCGGCATGGCTCAGACTGGATGCCATAACGTTTGCCTTCACGTTTACTTGGTGATCATTTTCATCTGCTTCTTTCCCTTGAGCAATGCTTCCAGTAAGTGATCAGTGCTATGGCGTTCATTATGGAATGCAAACATGACGTATACGCTGAGGATGACGCAGGAATGTATATTCGATAACATGTGATTAATTCCAGGTGCTTTTCTTGTTTTTCTTTTCACCTCCTAAAACCATCATCCCGAGTGCAACCACCGGTTTTCAAGTCGTTCCGTCAAATGATTTAGGGACATATAGAAATCAAACGTCATCCAAACTTATAACACTCACACTTGAACACATAAACACACACGAGCACATGCAGTACTTCTCAAGTCACGTGTTGTATGAATCATTCACAGATGGATTTTCATTTGAAAAATCCTTGCGTGGAAGAAAAAACAAAACACCCTTTGGCATCCGCAGCCTTGTGCACTTTATATATTTATTTTTATGTGGAACTTGATGACAAAGTCATTTTTTTTGAGCAATGCTGTCAAATCATCGAGAGAACCAATCATTATTTGTATGTGTGTGTGTATATATATATATATATATATATATATATATATATATATATATATATATATATATATATATATATATATATATATATATATATATATATATATATATATATATATATATATATATATATATATATATATGGGCTGAACTGTGGCTCATTGTGGCCAATTTTGTTTTATCAACTGTTTGACGTTTGCCTGGTTGCTGCAAAATCTTCTCATAATTATCACTGACTCATTAACCTAATGTTTCACTATTTCCAACAAATGAATACGGAGTGCTTTAAATAACATCACATTCAGCGGAGTAATGGTTCGAGAGTCAGGAGTCAGGAGTCTGGAGGGTGGTGGTTCAAATCTGCCTCTGACTCTGAGTCATAATTAAAGATTTTTTTTAACAATGGCATGTTATTTTTCTCTGCTTGATGCTCAGCATTTAAAAACGATAGAGGAAGGACAAACGACCATCAGTAGTCAACCATTGTGCAGGATTTATGGGCCAAATGGCTTCTTCCTGCATTGAAGTTTCTTGACAGGGATCTCGTATTCACATTTTGTCTACCTGTCCAAACTGAATAAGGATTGGGATTACCAAAGGCCAAATGCTGAACTGTCCAACGCTATATTTTAATTCACACAGCGGCTGTAAGCGAAGCACGTGAGTATTGCGATGATCCAAAGGGTTTAAAATGGTACGGCGGTTTGAACCCCAGCCGAGTCACGCCGAAGACTTTAAGATGGTTTGTGCTGCTTCCTTGCTTGATGCCTAACATTTAAAAAGAATGGAGCATGGTCAAACCACCATAGGTTAGCAAACATTGTGTCGACTTTGATTAGGCTAATGGCCTCTTCTTGCATTGAACTTCTTTGTACTTTCTTTGCACCAGAACTTGTGTTATTACCAACAGCAGCTTTGGCCAAGGAATAGAAACAACTGGTACTACCCAGGGATATAAAGTCAAATTCAAAAGCCAGAGTAAATGAGATGACTGTATAGCAACAAGCAATCGTTTTTAAAAAGGTACCAACCAAGCTACATGAACAAATATTTATGCACACCAAACTTAAGCTGGTCGGCCAAATTTATTTGGCACTCATGACCTGCCCGCGGGTACCCCAGGCAAGTATACGACGCTTGATCAGATGTAATTGAGATATGCTCTGCCTCCGTGATACTGGTGGAAGGTAGTGTGACAGTCAGGACACAAATTTTGTACAATGCCACGTGACTCGTTTAATTTTGGGGGAGTTTCCTTTGGTTTCTGAAGCTTTGGCTAATGTGAGGATTTATATATTTTATTTAATTTTTTTTTTTTTTGGGGGGTGGAACGTGGTTTTTTAATTTAAAATTTACACGTACAGTATTTTATTATCTTCGTAAGTGTGAAAATTAGTTCAAACTCCATTGTCTTTCACAGCATCAAATGGTTTCTTGCACAAGGTTAAATTGCCTACTGGGTGCAGCTGGTTTGTCATAGCCTGCGATGTTTTTCTTTCAAATTTAATGTCCCCATATATTACTAGAAAGTGTCACAGGATGCATCTGGTATTTTCACCATGGGATATTTTGCAGTTCGTTGCCAAAAACTGGGACTAAATTGTCATTGTCTGGGATAATCTGTCAGGCTACAGGTACTTGAAAGTGCTTGTGCTTATCCTGCCGGTTACAAGGTCAGATTTTCACATTGTTGCATGTGAGAAGACCTGCCCCATGATTAATGACCATATGTCACAAGAGATTTATTAATTCAGATGCAAAACTATAACCTCAACTGAGGGGGGTGGGGGAGCACGTTAATTACTGGTGATAAAGAAGATGAAGTGGCGTCATTTTCTGGGGACATGACCTCAAACAACGGCGCACTGTGGCACGTCACCATCTTTTGCCTCCACAGTGATGTCGTTCCAGTTCATCCTGTCTTACTACAGGAGGAATTCTTTTAGTCCTCCTGTTGACACTTGCCTGAGGCCTTCCCCTTGAGGATGAGATGAACCTGAGTGGGCTTGCCATAAGTTACCAAAGTCTACAAATCCCTGATCATCTCTTCTCACGACTTCCAAGCCGCCAGGCAATTCTATTGCCCCAGGGTGTTCATAATTAATTTGCAGCTGTCTTTGTCTCTCAGATTGCTTCTCTTCCTGTGCAGTGTCATATGCTCACAGGAAGTGGCATTTACAAACATTCAGGCAGCAACAAAATCCCATAATTAAATTGTATAATTTCACCCAAACTGCCAGAGTTTTGTGGATTTGATATTTCTTTTGATAAAGTGGGATTTTTGTTTTAGTTTTTGTATTTCTTTGACTTCCCACTTATACACATTTATTTTGAGCTAATTTGGGATATTTATCTGACTCCCGCTGCATCTCCAACTCGATGAAGCATCTCCCCAGCTCCATCTTCATCCCTTTCTCCAGCGACTACTCCAGCTTTGTTTCTGTGTTTGTTTGGCTCACAATGTGTATCTTCATTATGCTATCAATTTGGATGTATAACTACACCGTTTTACAAAGTCGACCCAATTGTGTTCATTGTACCTTCTATGTAATTGAATGCTGATTTAATTTGGTGCATATGTGGAAAGGTGTGTGTGTGTGTGTGTGTGTGTGTGTGTGTGTGTGTGTGTGTGTCTGTGTGTGTGTCTGTGTGTGTGTCTGTGTGTGTGTGTGTCTGTGTGTCTGTGTGTGTTTTTTTGTGCGCACACGTGTCTTTGTGTTTCTTTTCTGTAATACTGTAGGATAATTATTTTTCTGGAACATTTAATCGCACAATCCAGGTTAAACTGTAGCTATAGATTTTCTATTTGTTTCTTTCCATAATATTGCATACTCAGCTGGTCTTGAACTTATTTCTGAAAATAATAATTGGACTATTCAAGCATCATACCACCAAAATGTTTATGTCCCTTTACACCAAGTAATTAGATCACTTTCAGTTTAAGTTCAGGATAATTTTTCTCCATTAAATATCAGATAATGGTCTTAAATTCAGAATAAACCAAAACATTTTTTCTCTTAATCTATAAAAAATTAATGTGTGTGTGTGTGTGTGTGTGTGTGTGTGTGTTTGTGTGTGTGTGTGTGTGTGTGTGTGTGTGTGTGTGTGTGTGTGTGTTTGTGTGTGTCTCCTAAACTCCAAAACAATGAAACCTAGTGCCTTCCCTTCCCCTCCCCTCATGCTAACTTCCCTTCCCCCAACCCTTCTTTCTCCCCTGTCATCTTCACTCCTATCCCCCTCCTGGAGTATCGAGCAACTTGTGATGAGGCGGCTCACCCCCACCCCCACCCCTTCCTCGCTTCACTCTTCCTCACCCCTCCTCACTCTGCCCCTCTTATTACTCCCCGCCCTTATTCATTCCCCCTCCTCCTCACTCCCCACCCCTCCTCACTTCCACTCCCTTCTCTCTTTCCCTTCTCCCTCCTCACTCCTCATCCTCACCCCCCTCTTCTCTCTCCTCCCTCTCCCATCCCTCTCCTCTCCTCTCCCCCTACTTACCTTCTCATTCCTCTCTCTTTCTCCACCCTCGCTCCCCTCTCACTCCCCTTCCTCATTCTCCCCCCTCCTCTCTCTCTCCCATCTCCAATTGCTCTCCCCCTCACCCTCTCCCTCTTCACCTTTGCTCCCCCTCCCTCCTCTTTCACCCACCACCCCATCCCCTCTCCCCCACCCCATCCTCTCTCCCCCACCCCATCCTCTCTCCCCCACCCCATCCTCTCTCCCCCACCCCATCCTCTCTCCCCCCACCACTTCCTTTCTCCCCCTCCTCCTTGCTCTCCCCGCCCTCCTCTCTCTTCCCCTCCCTCTCTTTCTCTCTCTCCCTCCACATCTCTTTCCTACCTCCTCTCTCTCTCTCCCCCCCACCTTCTCTCTCCCTCCACTTTCTCTCCCCCCCCCTCTTTCTCTCTCCCCCCTCTCTTAGTGTTCCTATCTTCCTATCAGCGAAACAACAGGTGGTATTTGCGAGTAAATAAATGTACTCAGCTCTCAGTCACAAATAAGATATGCTGTCCAAAGAGTTAAAATAATTGTAACTTTTGCTCCACAAATAAGCAGTCGTAGCTGGGCCTCACCGCCATTTCGCCGGCGGGTTTGATCAAAACACAGCATGTTGTACTTCACAACCATGTTGCATGTCTGTCTACCTGTGAGTGTTCATGAGGATGTAAAATGAAGTAAAACAATTTAAAAAAAGGATATCTTCTCACACATACTTCTTGTTGTCATGGTTGTTGTTGTTGGTGATGGTGGTGGTCTGGTAGTGGTGCATGGTGTGCTCCTCCTCTGTGAACTTTTATATGTTGTTATAGTGCTTTGAGAAGTGTTACTATATGTCGTTTTGGGTGCTCCTCTCATGACCTAAAAGATTTCTGCTGTCATAGAAGAATAAATGTTCTCGTTGGAACTGCTACGTTAAGCTCTAAATCCTGCATCTTCTTCATCAATCCCAAAAAGTGGAGCTTTTAAAACAGGCATTTTTTTTTTAATTAAACAGACACAAATTTTATTCCAAGTAAACCAATCACTAGCTTTCCAAGGGAATGAATTGATTTTTAGCCTTCCAACGGTCCCATTTTTGATTATTCGACGACAGCAGTAACCACTCCAAGCTCAAGATCACGCTTGTTCTTCCTCAATACCTGAAACACGGGCTTTTAAAACAGGTACCTTGATGATTAAACGGACACAACTATTTGTTCCAAGTAAATAAATTATTGGCTTTCCAACGGTATACCATTTTTACTATTCCACAACAGCAGGAACCCTTTAGAGCAGTGACCTTCACTATTGTTTTAGAGGGGGGGGCATTTTTGCTGATAAGATATCAGTGTGAGCAGACCACCTGCAGGACTCCAAAATGGCTGCTATTAGGCCCCACCTCCACGTACTCTTTTGTTGTTGTTGTTGTTGTTGTTGTTGTGGTTACTGGGCAGCAAGCATAATTGTTTGTTTACTGCCATCTACTGATGTAGTGATGTGACTTTTACGCTTTGCATTGGAACACTCATTTGAAACCATTGGGTCAATTTGAAAGGATTTATGGCAGATTATGATGGAGTGTTTTCACATTTGTGTATTATATCAACCGCGCGCCAGGGGCTGCACTTAAGGCCACCAGGGGCCGCCGGTGGCTCGCGGGCCGCACAATGAAGAACAGGGCTTTAGAATGAAGTGTGGCACACACACACACACACACGCACACGCATGCACGCATGCTTCTCCTTTTTGTAATATGTTTAGAAGATAAGAAATTGCATTGCTGAATAGGGTTATCCTTTGAGATTGGTAAACGGAGCAGCTGCCCAGGGCACTGGAGTTTTAGGAGAAAGAAAATTCAAGGTTAAAACTACATATTTTTTTTGATTATTTTTTTATAAAGATAAAAAAATTACTTTGAAATAAAGGTCAATAGGTGAGATATTTATGACATGTATAAAAATGACAGTTATCACTGAAACAACAGGGATGTGTTCCATTAGCAAACAGCTAGCTTACCTCTTGCCAAGCAGCTTGCTTGATTCATGACACTCAAGCAAGCACTCCGGCGGAATGGAGTGCTCGGCACCTCTTAATCACATGGTGGTCCCCATGTAAACGATGCTCTCATTGTGGGACTTGAGCATATGCCGTCCAGGCCGTCGCTTTCAGTTTTGTTCGATCTCCTTGTGACAACTTTCCCAAATTAATCTAATGCGTCCGCAGCGGCTACAGATAACAAGGAAGAGGGAAAGAAAGATGAAGAAAGTGGGAGTCAAAAGGAGGAGCCTCCTGCCAAGCTTATCTATGGACCTACCACTGTGCATTTTGGGGAGGGGTTTTGCATATTTGTAGATCTGGAAGAATTGGATGAAAATAGAAGTAACAATGAAAGTATGAAATGCATGATTCAATTATACCAACAGAGTACCCACACTCTGGTTGGGTGGAGATTGTGCATTTCTTGCTGAAAAAAACGATGTAGTCTGTTTATTGTAAGGACACACTTTGATGTTTATGTGGTGTATGTTTCAAGGGAGTAAAGGGGTCAAAGGAGTTTAAAGGTTCAAAGGGGTCTTACAAGGTATAAAGGTCAATGGTGTGTAATGGGTCGAAAGGGGTCAAATTATCGAAGGGGATTGAAGGGGCTTAAAATATATTTTTGTAAACATTGTCGAGGCTCGTATGAGAGCTAACGCACAACTCACAGCAAGGGGGGGTATGAGACACGAGGGGTGGGAGAGGGAAGGACAAAACATTGGGGAGCAGAGACATTAGGATATCTGTGGAAGGGAGAGGGATGGGGCGGGGAACATGGGGAATACAAGATGGACATTACAGGGAATTTCAGGAAGGAAAACAGGGAATTTGAAGGAGGTGGGTTTGCGGTGGATTAACGGGGGAAGAAAAGATCAAGGATTTGGATGGGGGATGATAAGAGGTGGTGGTGAACAGCTGTCTTGAAGGCCTGGAGGGAAGAATGGGATTGAAGAGAATGTGGGAGTTTATTCCAAAGGTGGGGAAATAGAGGAAGGAAAGAGTGAAGGTGAGCAGTGATTCGTGATTTTGGTAGTTTTACCAGAAGGGGGTTCTTGGCGGACCTTGAGCACCCTGTGGAAATATGATGGGGACAAATCACAGACAGAGCGGGGGGGGGGGGGGCGAGACCAGAGAGCGGAGACGGTAGAAGACAGAAAGACCACTGAACTGCCTGCGGTGAGAGAGAGTGAGAGGCCCAAAGACTCAGCCTCATCGTGGAAGATGCCAATATTCCGAAATGCCTTGGTTTCCACAGCGTGAAGCCGAGAAAGGTGGGAGGCAGGAGCACCAGCCCAGAGGGGAGAGCAGTACTCCATCAGGCTGCGGACAAAAGCTTTGTAAGTGGTCAGGAGCTCAGGTGGGCCGAGGAAGGACTTTGCACGACGGAGGATTTCCAGTCGGCGACTGGCTTTGGAGGCCAGGGCTAAAGTGTCTTAAAATATTTAAATGTTCTGAAAGGTCAATATGGTAAGGGAGTCTAAGTGGTCTAATGTGTATAAAGGGTTCTAAAATACCAAAGGGGTTTAAAAGGTGAAAAGGGTTCTCAGCAGTTGAAAGGGACTTTCAGGTCTTAATTGGGTATAAATGGTCATAAAGTCTAAAAGGATCTCATGGTCAAAAGGGTGCAAAGTGTCATGAAGGATCTTGAAAGGTTGAAGCAGTCAAAAAGTCTAAGGGGTCTAAAAGTTGAGATAGTAGAAGCTCTAAAGTGTCCAAAGGGGAGGAAGCAGTTTAAAGGGTCTTAAGGTTTAAAAGGTACGTTCCAATCGTACACAATTGAATATACGTAGTGTACGTTCTATACATAGTAATATACATAGTAATATACGTAGTCTATGTTCTATACGTAGTAATATACGTAGTAATATACGTAGTCTACACAATTGATATATGTAGTCTATGTTCTTTACGTAGTAATATATGTAGTAATATACGTAGTCTACACAATTGATATACGTAGTCTATGTTCTATACGTAGTAATATATGTAGTAATATACGTAGTCTACACAATTGATATACGTAGTCTATGTTCTATACGTAGTAATATATGTAGTAATATACGTAGTCTACACGATTGATATACGATCTATGTTCTTTACGTAGTAATATCCGTAGTCTACACAATTTTGTATACGTCGTCTGCAAAATTAATATACGTAAACAGGTCAAACAGTATGTACTGAAGAGACATAAGTACATAGTGTAACTTTTTCACACACAGTCAGACACACAAATATGTTTTTTTATTGTGTAGATCATGAGTAGACATAACAGGGTTATGCCTCTGAACATTTCATTGGTTGTAGTATTGTTTTGAATGAGGCTATGACGGCCATTTTTGCTAACGTAACAAAGCATCTCTCCTAAAATTGCTTGCTCCAATTGCTGAGTGGCAAGGCGATCGGCTTGCAAAGCAGTTGATATGGAACGACTGGCTTGGAAAGTGATAGCAATCCGCTTGCTAAGGGACACACCCCAGCCCCTGATCCCTTGGTCGCTTGCTCTGCTTGCCAGCAGCTTCCAAAACGATTCATACAGAGCGGCCAGCTTGGCAAGTGTTAGCAAGTTGCTTGCTAATGCAAAACACCCTTGGTGATTGCGAAATCCAGAGAAATGATGTTGTAGATTATGTTGTTAGGAAAAGGCATGAGAGTGAAGGCAGTATGCACAAACATTGCTCACCTTCACATCATGATGTTGGAACACTTTATTTATTTTGCATATCAAAATGAAAAGACATAAAGATGAGAAAATCAAGCAACTGCATCATGTAAAAAGTGGGAAAGCATCTTGCGAGTACATATTTATTTATTAACCCGGTGTGTCTTTATTATCATGATTTATTTTTCTGCAGGAATTTCCCAATGCAGGAGATTTTACCAAGGATTAGAGGTTTGCATACTTGATATACACAAACAAAGCAATTCTTGATGAATGAGTCACAAAGATTAAGGATTTAAATTTGGGGGAGATGTAATAATTGGGTTGCATAATGCAGATTTGATTTAAAAAATACATGAATTCATTTTTGTTCCACGGAATGTTCCTGGGGGATTTGGAAAAGCCAAATGAGGTGAGGCAGGGTGGCCAACTACATGCTCAACGTACAGAGGGGGGTTTGTCAAGGTACCAACATAAAGTGTCCGCTTCTTGTCAAATGATATCTCTTTTTTTACCACCCACAAATGAATGGAGATAGGCAAGCAAACTCAATATTAGTGGACAAGACAGCTAACTCACCATAAGTGAAATATTCCTTTTGATTGATGGTACTTGTAGGTAGCATTTTAGTTTGGTTTTTCTTGATGATCCGATTAGTGCATTGTATTTATCATGAGAATTTTTACCCCACGGGGTCTTCCACCCCACGGGGTCTAAGCGCCACTCGCGTTCTCTCTTTTCTTGTGTTCAGTTCATTTGAACGTCTATTTCTCCATTATTTGTGAACATTATTCTCCATTATTCGATGAAAATTGACAGGTATTTACTAGATACATATGCACAAGCATTAACTGAGCCAAAGTGCCATTCCCGCCCTTTTGGCCGAGAAACGGCCCTTTCAGCCCATTTTCTTAAAATTGTTGTTATTTAAAAATAAAAAAATTCAATGCGCTGGGCGATGCCCAACACAAAATTAAGTCGAAAATAATGATATGAAACTAGCCTCAGTCTTGTGAGGTGTTCTGGTTTATTTTTCTGATGCGATGAAAATCTTACCAAATTTCAAAACCATCTGTCGTCTGTGCTATCGCTCACCTGAGAGTTTTACGAATGAACTCCTACGGGGTATGTTCACAATTTGAACTTGTTTTCCAAATATTGAGTCGAAATCCTTGTATTTCAACTGGAATTGAAGCTTCAATCTCAGCGATGCTGGTTCAGCATCTTTACCACGAATCCAGGACTCAACGAGACCATCATCTCCACCAGTCATCTATCTATCTATAAATTACTAAAACTCTCATCTTGTATGTATGTATGTATATTTGTACGTATGTATGTATGTATGTATGTATGTATGTATGTTCCCGAAATACAGCCAAAACGGTACATGATAGCACAAAAATTTTTGCCCCACCTTACTCACCATTTTCCTGCGGTGTGCAGTATCAAGTTTCGTTCAAATCGGGCAACGAAAAAAATTATGAAAAAATCAATTCCCGATTCAGTCAAGTACTCTTCGGGAGAATTTGATCAATGCAAACAACCTCAGCGGAATAGTTCGCTGGAGCTATCTTTAAGTTTTTTTTCTTGAAATGATTTATTGAAAAATCTCAAACATTTAGTATAGACAAAGAACGATTTATTTTTAAGCATAAAATAAACATCGCCATTTTGATCTAATACGTCCGTGTTCATAAATAAATAAAATTGTGTTTAGAAAATTACACACAATAATTTTTTGACTTTCTTTTCTCCGTTTTTTTTTTTTCACATTGACGCGCAATATCGTTTCGTTCAAATTGGGCAACGAAAAAAATTATTTAAAAAACAATTCCCGATTCAGTCAAGTACTCTTCAGGAGTATTTGATCAATCAAACAACCTCAGACGGATTCGAATATCAGATAGAGCTATATATTATTTTTGAATTTTTTTTTTTTTTATCAACCGCTGTCACAACGGGAACCCAAGCGGTTCACATATAAAACTAAAAGGGCACTCGGAAGAGCGCGTACATCCACCACGCAATGCCTGATCTACAAGAACATATCAGGCCGAATAAATTTTTGAGATATCGTGCTATATATCGTTTTTGGCCCGATCACTCAATAGTGAAGAATCACTTTGAAAATTAAATAATTCTCCTATCCAGATCCAGGATCCGTCCACAACATTTTCAGATATCCTGTACAAAAACAAACAGACAGAAAGGGGTGAAACATAACCTCCTTTACCTTTGGTGACAGAGGAAATAATATATTTTATTCAACAAAACAGGGTAAATGCTTGTTTTTTTTTGTTTATATTTTGTATATATTTCAACAGTTGTATATATTTCAAATGCAGTAAAAGGACATGAGGAGATATGATGGCATTTTCATGTAAATGACTGAGACATAAACAAGTGATTCACAACTTATTACAGTTTATGGTATTTTGATCTGGGATCCCAGCTTCAGGACATGTGCGTTCAGATTGGAGCACCAAATAAACAGGTGAACCTAATAATGTACTATTTCGTGTTCCTCACGTTGTGAGATTGTTGTATGCAGAGGCGGTTGTGTTTTCCATGGGGCCTCCAAACGACTAATGCCGCCACTGGTTGTATGTCACAAAACCCAAAAGGTTCTTACATTCTCAAAAGGTTAAAAACAAAAAAAGATACACCACCACAAAAGGTTCTCAGCAATGGACAGTGTCTCAGAACATGTAATTGTGGATTCCTTCACCTTCACCGATGCCATACGGTCCGTCACACATCCAAACGAGAATTCCTCAATGTGCTCATATGATATAGCCAGCCTATTCATGAATGTCCCATTGACAGAAGTGATCGAAATCTGCGCACAACTTCTGTATCATAGTGACTTGACACCTCCACTGATCTCTGAGTCTGTATTTGTTGAATTAATGAATATGGCGAGCCATTCTGTCGAGTTCAGTTTCAATGATTCGATGTATAATAATCAGATCGATGGTGTAGCGATGGGATCCCCTCTATGCTCCATCTTGGCAAACATCATTGTCGGTTGCTGTGAAAAAAGGTGCCTTTTCCGATCCACATCATGGAGTTCAACCATCTTCCATGTATTATCGGTACGTAAATTACATCTTTGCTGTCTTCGAGTCAACCTCAGCATGTAATGTCTTCTTGGCATATCTGAACTCTCACAATCCATCCCAAGAGTTCACTTCAGAGAAGGAATGATCCGGCGTACTTCCCTTCTTAGACATCTTCGTTGAGAAATCGGCCGATGCTCATAAAACCACAGAGTCCACCGTAAGCCTACCTTTACCGGACGGTATACTTGGTGGGACTCTTACAGTTCCTCTTGATACAATATTGGATTGATTGGTATATTGGCCAATAGAGCAAGAAAGATCTCCTCCACAGATAAGCTCCATGCTGAAATTGAGACCATTAAGACTACTCTTCTTGATAATGGGTGTCCTGAACAGATCATTATTAGATATATATGTATATATACAAATTACTAAACCCACCGAAGAATCCTATATCGGACCGAGTAAATGTCCTGTATACCTACGTCTCAACGGTTTGAAAACCAGATCCAACAGACAGTGTCCCATCCTTACTGTGCTGTTCAACCACGAGTGACTTTTACTACCTACTGGTTGCTTCCGTCAGTCCAAAAATATGTTCTGCCCCCCTCTCATAAAAGTAATATTATTTATGAATTTCAGTGCCAGTGTGATGCTCGGTATGTGGGTCGCACATCTTTGAGATTGAAGGATTGCGTTGAACAACAAGTCCCTTTAGGGATCAGACAAGGTCAAATATCCGAACAGAGACAACCAACTCGGGTTTGTAAGAATATACACAGTCTGTAAGAATAACTATTCCCTGTGCCTCTGGCAACTGCTTACAATTTACTGAATAATCGTCAATGTGCAGAGCAGTATCGTATCGGCTGGTTTAAAATCCTGAGTGGAGGACACAGTTGAGCTCACCTTCGCGCAATGGACGCCAAATTCATCAGGTCAACTAATCCCATTCTTTGTAGACAGAAATAATTTGTCCGAACTAACTTTACATCTATTTTGACTACGATGGCTTGACCGTGACAAGTCGACCACAGTCAGTTGAGTCATCATGAACATCACCACCACCCCCACCCCCCCCCCCATTACCAACTAGCCCTCAGCTAATTAGCATTATGTTTCCACCGGCACTTTGGTGATTCTTTTCTGCCGACTCATTATCCATGATGCTCTCTGGTTCCACCAATTAGGTAATCCTGTCCTTTCTTTCTCTCAACCAATCAACGTTGAGGACATTACATTGTGACTTTATAAATGAGAGTTTGGTGCCTCTTCTTCATCTGCTTGCGGTTTTACCCTGAGGAGTGAAAGTCGAAAAGATTTCATAATGTCTATTCTATCAAAATGCATATTTAAATTTTGAGAATGAACATCTCGCCCCAACAAACACTACAGAGTCATATATAAGAAACAATTCATTCCATATTGAATCATAAGTATTCAAAACTCAACATCGCAATGAACCGAAAAACCAGCAAATGCTTCACAGTCAATCTTAAATAATTTATGATATTGAAAGTGGTCTTCTCGTGTCCTTTTGCAGTGAACAAATGGAGTCTTCCATAATCTATTAAGCTATCCAAATGGCAGGCATGCCTTAACTATGTTTTCATTGCAAATATTACACATGAGATGGTTTTTCAAAGCGGATATTGCTGTATCATGTTGACTGGGAAATTTCATGAACCCAGAAACAAATACATTATGTCACACTACTTTTCAGGCACAAACCTCACTGGACCCCATATTATAGATTTAACACTGATATTTCTACTTTAATGTATTTTCCATTCATCATGTGGATAGAGATCAATAAATTTGTACGATAAGTCAAATTTGGCCGCTTGCGCTTTCAGAGAATGAGCTCCGCTTCTCACTCTGATCGGTTAACAAGGGTGGAGGTCGGTTCATGTTCAATTTATTCTCCAACCGATTCCATTTCTTTCCTCATCAGCATATATTCCATGTAGTAAAATGCATGATGATAAATACAAAACTTGTTCTGAAATTGAGGTTAATGATGTGGCGCATTCCTCATGGTTTTGTCTGCTTCCTTCCATTACTTTGCATTGTTGTGAGATCCCATATATATCTATCTATATATTACTAAAACTCTCATCTTGTATAAATGTATATATATATATATATATATATATATATATATATATATATATATATATATATATATATATATATATTCCCGAAATACAGCCAAAACGGTACACGATAGCGCAAAAAAATTAGGGCCACCTTACTCACCATTCGCCTGCGGTGTGCAGTATCAAGTTTTGTTAAAATTTGGCAACGAAAAAAATTATTAAAAAAATCAATTTCCGATTCAGTCAAGTACTCTTTGGGAGAATTTGATCAATGTAAACAACCTCAGCGGTATAGTTTGCTGGAGCTATCATTTTTTTTTAATTTTTAAGCATAAAATAAACATCACCATTTGAGATTGAAGGATCATAGTGACTAGACACCTCCACTGATCTCTGAGTCTGTCTTTGTTGAATTAATGAATATGGCGAGCCATTCTGTTGAGTTCAGTTTCAATGATTCAATGTATACTCAGATCGATGGTGTAGCGATGGGATCCCCTCCACGCTCCATCTTGGCTCTGTAGACATAGTCCTTCCGATAGCCCCAAAGATAGATATCTGGCAGTGACTGATCTGGTGAGTGTGGGGCCCATTCACCACCAAGTCTTCGACTGATGGCTGTCTCCAAAGTGCATGTTGAACCAGTTCAGTGAATCATTTGAAGTGTGAGGAATGTCTCCATCATATTGAATATAAAATTTCAATATGATTGAATATAATATAAAATTCATTAATATATAAAATTGTGTTTAGAAGATTATGCACAATAATTTATTTGACTTTCTTTTCTCCGTTTTTTTTTTTTCCACATTGACACGCAATAGTAAGTTTCATTCAAATCGGGCAACAAAAAAATTTATTAAAAAAGCAATTCCCGATTCAGTCAAGTGCTCTTCGGGAGAATTTGATCAATGAAAACAACCTCAGCAGTATAGTTCGCTGGAGCTATCTTTTTTTTTTTTGAAATGATTTTTTTATCAACCGCTGTCACAACGGGAACTCAACGGGATCACGGGTCGTCTAGTATATATATATATATATATATATATATATATATATATATATATATATATATATATATATATATATATATATATATATATATATATATATATATATATATATATATATATATATATATATATATATATATATATTGTTCCGAATTCGCGCCCACCGGCGTGCAATCGACCGCGTTTCCCTAATAGCAGCCGCGTCGCCCACCGAACGGACAATTCAGTCGTGACCTTCCGGAACAACGCCGGAACCCTGTCATGGGTGGGTCTTCAACCCCACCATGGCCTAGTAATTTTTCTACCTGCGCAAAATAGGGTCAATCGCCGAATATCGATATACCTAAGTGCCTGCATGGGTAGCCTACCCGGAGTCCGTACCTCAGCGCAGGTCGGCTTGGACACGAACCGCTCAAGCGGTCCGTTCCGTTCTGCAGTGATAACTGAGCGGGTATTATTGCCCGACCTTGCCGGATCCGATTCTATTTAATGGGTATTTAACAACCCAACTATTATTCCACAATGCAAGATGGCATTTCAATGGGGAGAAAGGAGGACGCAACGAACGGGATACATTTAATCAAGCACATTTATTTAAATTAACACATATGCACGTATGTACAGCCAAAGCAATCATGCATGGGACGGGGACAAAGACACGAGCAAGGCAAAAACTCTACGACCGACTATTATTTGTTAATGTACAAGCACTTAACCATTTTTACTTACAGGACACGGCGCCACCAACATTCATTCAAAAGAAAAGAAAAGGCTACCCCCAAAGACAAGGGCGCCAGACCGGGTCCATAGACCTTTATGGCGTGGAGCCTCGATGACCGAACGGGCCCCACGAGACCGTTGCAGGTTACCTGCACCCTCGTGGTGCCATGGTGGGCGAGTCGCGACGTCTGTTCCCCACGGCAACTAGGACAGCCGCGGCTGAGCTCGGCCTTCCACAGGGCCAGCGAGCTCTCTCCGGCACTCTCTCCACATGGATGCACAGGCTTGCGTGACAGAGCTGGCAAAGCGGCGCCTCCCGTCCGCATCCCTGGTGCCACGCTCAGACTCCCCACTGACTGCGAGCTCCGACAAACGGGTCGTCCCACGGACCGCTTCTCCACAGACAGGCCACCACGAGCCGAAGATCTCGACCAAGAAGACCACTAGAAGAAACCACCAACACTCTCACACGACTGACCACCCGCTTGGCGCTCTGTGTGGCCTTTTATTCCTCCTGGCTTCTTGCTCCGCCCTCCTTCGAGCTCCTCCGGGAAGCTTCGAGAAAGGAGACGTTCCTCAGTTCCAATGCCTCGCTCCTCCCTGTTTATCACTCCGCCCCCATTCCAGCTCCTGCGGGAAGCTTCCAGAAAGGAGGCGTTACCCATTTCCAGCGCCTCACTCCTATGAACCGACCAATGACGAATGATCTCCCCTTTGCGGTACGCGGGAATAACAGGCAGGAAAATCCGCGCACCACTGATATACCTTGTTCTTTTTCTTGGCGTTCTCAGAATCCCTTGTTCCTTTCACTTTGTAGAGACGGTTTTTATGAGCGGAGAGGGTTGCGATTTGGTGTGTGGAGAAGGGGGATCGGCAGTTGGTGTAGCGGGGAAGGTGGTTTGGTGATTGGCGTAATTGTGGTTGGCGTTGTGGTTGAGGTGATGAGGATGGCATGGTTTGTTGAGAGGGAGGTGTGGTTGGTGGTTGAGGCGATCGTGGTTGTTGTGATGGTGGCGTTGTGAAGGTGGTTATGGTGGTTGAAATGTGGTTGGTCCAAAATAACGATAGTCAAATAAAAACACTATCTCAAAGATCACACCCCTGTGACACGAATAATTCCCATTAAACAAGGGTGGGGAAATCTAACTGAACAAAGACTTATCGATCTAACTGAACTAAGGACCTTTATGGTGTTGGTGTTGTGTTGTGGTGTTGGTGTTGGTGTTGATGAAATTTTTTTTTGAGTGAAATGGTGTTGTGCGAATTTTCACAGCCGTAACAATATATATATATATATATATATATATATATATATATATATATATATATATATATATATATATATATATATATATATATATATATATATATATATATATCGTTAAAAATAGTTCATACTCCGTGTAGTATAGTTTTACATTGCGGTATTTTAAGCATACTTTGACAGTATGTTTCTCGGAGGGATATTCTTGGAAATATTCAACTGGTTCTTTTTTTTAAAAGAAAAAATGTGTCTCTTGGATCTCAAATGCTGCTATTCTTGTGAACCAAAGTTTTGTCTACTTGATGCTGTTTTTCTTGCTGTCTGGTTGTGCTGCAGCACACACACTTTTAGCATACGATATATACATACATACTCTACCTGAGTTCCTCCAGAGCTGCAGACCCTTACAAGTATCATATGCACAAGAATGCCAATGCTACACTCTACCATCAACCATCGGACCTGTTTCCTCGCTTATCTATGAATTGTCAGCAACAGCATAGACACATCCGCATAACCCCAAGACTGCCAAACATGTCCCACATGACTATAACTGTGAACATGTAAATACGAAAAGCCCAATCACATCTCTTATCCATAACTGGAGGGAACAACCAATCAGCTTCTATCTAATCAACCATCCCCAGTGAACATGATTGCAGGGTTAGTAATGAATAAACACAGACTGCATGTTTTTTTTCATTTGCTTCTCAGTTTCAACTGACATCCAAATTATATTACACTTGCAAAAACGATTATGAGACAAACTAATTTGGGGGAAAAAAAATAATGTTAGTCGTATTTAAAAGTTTATTCAAACCGAAGACCAGTTTAAGTTGATTGATTGAAAGAAACTTGCAGTAACACATCACTTGATAAACTTTTCAGTGAAGTTTACATTCCCAACCACCGTATTTAATCATCTTCATACTAACCATATTTTTCTTTCTCTTTCTCTCCTGTTCTATTCTCCCCCTGAAAAGAACTTTATACTTGGATTTTTTTCTGCTTACCTTCTCTTTAATTTTTTTTAATGGCTGGTCACCAAATCTGCAACTTATGTCTTGTCATGTTTACACAGCTCTGCTTTTCTTCATGCTTTTAATAGCCCTGCTGCACACCCTGGCCATGATGTAAATCTTCATATTTATGAACTCAAAATAAAGAAATGAAACCTACAGGGTGTCCCCCCAAACCCCCAAAAAAACAAAAAAACAAAAAAGAAACAATCCATACTATTAAATATATAATCCTCAATTATCACTCACATGACACAATTTTTGGCACAGATTACTTTGAATAGGCCAAAAACCGACTGTGCTTAACTGTGCTTAAATGACGTGCTCCAAATGTTTTCCACACCATTTCAAGCACACTTGGATTCGACAAGCAAAACGGTTGATCACTCTGACAGATTCCACTGCTGGAATTAACCATATTTTATTGATAATTGCTGTTTTGAGTTATTCACTGCATTCTGGCCTTCCTCTGTCGACGTAGTCCTTCCTATAGCCCCAAAGATAGAGATCTGGCAGTGACTGATCTGGTGAGTGTGGGGCCCATTCAACACCAAGTCTTTGACTGATGGCTGTCTCCAAAGTGCTTGTTGAGCCAGTTCAGTGAATCATTTGAAGTGTGAGGAATGTCTCCATCATATTGAAGCAATTGTTCCTCTCTCTTAATCCCCCTGCGACTGCTTCAACCTTTTGACGAGTCCAACAAAACTTTCCAAGAATTTTGATGTTGTAACATTTCATATTGACAGTCAATGCTGTGCCTGTGTCGTCCTCAAACTTGAAAGGGTCGAAGATTCCATGTTTACTGATTGCGACCCAGGCTGTGCATTTTTTCTGAATGCAGAGGTCACTCGAGCACTAGATCGGGGGTCGTCGATCCCCAGTAGATTCAGTTCTTGGAGTTGACATGCCCATAAAAAAGGAAATGGGTCTCATCAGAAAACCAGATATTGTCAAGGAAGTACAGCATTTCTTCAACCTTGTCTGCAAACCATTAGTCACTCTTTTTTTCACATTCTGAAATCAGTTGTGTTTAATCTGAATTCTGTATTGATACAGCTTAGCATCATGGATGAGAATTCTTCACACTGATTCACGTGAAATTCCAAGAATTTGACTCCACCACCTGAGAGATTTATTCGGGCTTCTGCCACTAAATCACAAACAAGGTCAGTGTTGTCAGGAGACTTTACATATTGAGGACATCCTGATTGTGTTTGAGCACCAGCCCTTTTACTGTTGAGATTTGCGACATTGCCTTTTTCTCTGAACCTTTTGACCCAGGCAAATATCCTTGACTTGCAGGGCGCAGTGTAAGTTCCAAACTCACATTTAAACTCCATTTGAGTCTTCTTGGAGCAGTCTGTTTTGAGGAAAATCTCCAAAGTATAAGTGCTTTGCCTAATTGTCCATGACATCTCTAAAAAAGGAAAAATCATCGCCAACTTTCGTAGTCTCTCTTGTGGTTCACTCTTCTTCAATTACCTGCGAAAACCAAGAGGTTTTCTTTAGTAAGATGGAAGATATTAGACAAAATGTGTGTTCCGATTTTTTTGGGCTCACCCTGTACTTCCCACAAGGCGTTTTCATTCCTCATATCTCCCCTCACGCCCCCCCCCCCCAACATGCCCTTTTCATGCTCCCACACCCTCACTGCCTGTGTTCCTCCTCTCACTCAGCCTCCAATCTATCCTCCTTCTCTTGCTATTTGTATGTCTGACATTAAATGTCTCATTCTATCATCAGATCTCTCCCTCCAGGTTGCTGCAGCTGCTATTCCTGGACATTGAACACGTATAACATAGACATTCTTTTCACAGGTTGTTCAACTCCTCCATGTTTGTCACGGGCTAGTATCTATTCCCCAATGATAGGCTTGACCCCTGACCCAGAGTTGGTGCCAAGCTTTTTATGAAGAACTCCATGTTCTGCACCAAACTCCTCCTTATAATTTGATACCTTTGGCTATGCTTTCCATTAAAAAAACACCTTTTATTGGTCTCTGTGTTCTGTCATCTGCCTTGTGCTAATGACTCCACATACAGGGTGGTCCAAAATGATGTGCAACTTTTCAAACATAATTTAAATAATGTGACCCGATTTTTACCTGTGACAAGTCACAGGTCTACAAGAGCTGCTGTTGCTGCTGCTGTTGCTGCTGCTGTTTCTGCTGCTGCTGCTGCTGCTGCTGATGTTGCTGTTGCTGTTGCTGGGGTTCTTATTGGGGGTAGATTCTTGTAATGTGCACCCATTGGTTGGACAGCTGCCAGACCACACCCACATTTGTCGCTTGACTCCACCCACCATAGCATCCAGACAAAATGATATGGTCACCATCTTGGTTTTCTGGTGGGCCTAACACATGAGACCTGGAGGCCTCTGCTGATTATACACTGTCCGGGTTTGTTTGTGTCAGATTTCCATTGGCTTTGTTTGGGTCGAGTGTTCTCACAATGAGGGATCCTGAAAAATCTAATCGTATGTTGAATAAAAATTATGAGTAAGGTTTGATGAAGCCCATATACGTCTCCCTAAAAAATAGTTACGTAATTTATTAACTGCCCCATATTGGGGTTGAGCAATCCGTGACTGTGTGACAATTCAGCTCGTTTGGATATAACCATTCTGATATTACTGTGATGAATCAACTTTTGAAAGAGTTCATTAAATGCGTGTTTCCCAATAGGCCCTTTACCAGATTTTTAAAGCCAATTCACTTGCACTTAATGGCAAAGTCCTGGATCTAAATGACCATGTACAGGTTTTTATGAACAAAAGGTTTATTACTACAGTGAGAGTGGAGGGTGGAATAGAGGGAGAGGGACACACACACACACACACACACACACACACACACACACACACACACACACACACACACACACACACACACACTGACAAAACTGAGGTAACAGATGTAAAGGTAAATCCCCTGTTCGGAATCATTATGAATCTTATCTATCTATAATGTTATTCATTCACATGGGAATGCGGGACAGACACGGCACATGGTTAATGAGACAGAGTAGAGAATGTAATCTGAGCCATGGGTGTTGATTTTGTTTAATTCTCAGATCCAGCTTTCACCGGATCCGCACGTGGGACATGAGCAAGGATGAGGGAGTTGAGTGGACAGAGAAGGCAAAAAATGTATATTTATTGTGTCGCAGGTTGTGACCACAGTGTGGTCAATCTTGTTTATTTTCAGGGTCACCCAAAGAAAAACGTTTAAAAGTTTTCTCCATGTAGAAGTTTCAACCATGCGAAACAATTTCTCCGTGCCCCAGCGTACGCTCATTTTAGAAACGTCTTTTACGATGAATACGTCTTTTCTCCTTTCCAAATTCAAGAATTCCACAATGCAAAAGCATCATATGTATTGTTGAAAAGGTTTGAGACACTGAAAGTGTGAAACACCAAATTAAAGGAGACAGTGGTCGAAGACCTTCAGTGAGAATGCCTGACAAGATAGAGGCTGTAAGAGAAGTTTGGCGGGCTTCTCCAAAAAAAGCCAACATGCCGACTTGCACAGCTGCTGGGAGATTCTTGCACGATCGTTGGCAGAATATATGACGAGGTTAAACAGTATCCATAAAGACACAGTTACTGCAGCACCAGACCGAGATAAATAGTAGGGAAAGTTTCAAATTTCAGATTTAACACAGCCATTGCACAGCGGATCGAAGAAGATCAGGATTTTCTAGACAACATCTTCTTTATTCATGAGGCCCACTTCCGTCTCAGTGGTCATGTGAACAAAAAACATGCAATTTTGGGCAGAACACTAATGGCACGAACATTTGGAACAACCAGTTTGTGCCGGGAAAGTAACAGTTTAGGATGCTATCAGACGTCGTGGTATAACAGGACCTTTCTTCTTTGAGAACGAAGGGAGAAAAACAGTGACAATCAACACAGATAAACACGTGGACACGCCGCAGAGAAGATTCCTTTGGGCACTGAAAAGGAAGCAAAGAATCACTTTGAATTCAGTCATCTTTCAGCAAGACTGTGTATCAGAGGTGTGGTGCTCAGACTTAGCACTTTATCAACTACTAATGATATCGCTTCTTCTTGTTTGGTGAAACATTTTTCACTATAATAATCAAAAACTGAGTGCATACAGACACAATAACTGATTAATTATTGCAAGTATTGCACAATAAAACCTGTATATTAAAAGAGTTTAAGAATTGTTGTTTTACTGGGGAGGGGTAAAGCTAATTTCAGGCTTTGAGAATGAAACTTCTTGGGAAGAAAAACAATCCATTTCAGTCAGGTCAGGTCAAGTGTGGGAGCATGCGCCGGAGCAGCGCGTCTCTGCGTCTACTTTCCGCCGGTACTCCAGAGGCCTCCATCTGGCCATCCCCCAGGCAGATGACTGACCCATCCCCATCTCCTTGAGATGTCGATCAACCTGCTGCAACCACGAGGCACGTGGTCGGCCCACTGGCCTCCTCCACTCATGAGACTCCCTCCCTGAGAGAATCTGGTGAGCAGGATCAGCGTCAGGGAAACGAGCCACATGTCCATGCAGCTGCAGCTGACGCTCACGGACTATGCAGGTAACAAATCTCATTTGAGTCTCTCTCAAAAACCACTCGTTGTACACAAAGTCCGACCAGCGATAGCCAAGGATTCTCTGAAGAGACCTGGTACCAAAGGAATTAAGTCTCCTTCTCAGATCCCTGGTCAGAGTCCAAGTCTCACATCCACAGAACAAGAATGGAAGCACCAAGGACTTGAAGACTCGGATTTTCGTCCTCCCGCTCAGGTAGCGACAGCGTCACACCCCATGATCCAGTGAATCCATGACTCCCCAGGCCCGACCCAGACGTCTATTGACCTCTGACTCACAATCAGCAGAGACATGAATATCACTGCCAAGGTAAGTGAATCTCTCCATGCCCTCAACATCCTCACCACAAACAGGCACAGACAGGACAGCAGCATCCAAGATGTCATTGAAAGACTGGATCTTAGTTTTGACCCAGGAAACCCGTAATCCTAGGGGCTCTGACTCCTCATTTAGCACCTCGAGGGCCCCCAAAAGGATATCTAAAGTCTCCGCAAAGATGACTGCATCATCTGCGAAATCAAGGTCAGAGATCTTGACATTCCCAAACGATGCACCGCAGCTTGATCTCTCCGACATCCTCCCCAGAATCCAGTCCATACAAGTGCTGAAAAGTGTGGGGGGCAGCACACACCCCTGACGAACTCCAGTAACAACTGGAAATAAGTCAGATATGATACCACCACATCTCACAGCACTCTTAATACCAGAGTAGAGTTTAGACATCAGATCGATCAGTTTTGGTGGCACCTCATGAAGACCAAGAATCCTCCAGAGGGCATCCCGATTCACTGGATCGAACGCTTTACAGAGATCAACATAGGCTGCAAGCAGCCCCTGCCAAAACTCTCGTCTGCGTTCGGTGAGGACCCGAAGAGCAAGGATACGGTCAATCATTGACATCTTTGGTGTAAAGCCTGACTGCTCTGGATGCTGGTGCTCAAGCAGATGGTGATGAACCCTATCAAGAATTATCCGAGCAAAGACCTTGCCCGGCACTGAGAGCAGCGTCACCCCTCGGTAGTTGTTGCAGTCTTGGTGATCACGCTTCCCTTTCCAGAGAGGAACAACAAGGCCCCTCTTACAGTCATTTGGGATGATGCTTGTGTTCCAGGCAGAGCACAGAACTGCATGCAACGACACGAGTGCAGCATTTCCACCAGCCTTGAGAAGTTCAGCATGGATGCAACAGATCCCAGGAGCTTTACTTCATTTCAACCAGTACACTGCAGCCTGTGTTTCCACCAACGAAGGTGGACCACAGTTGAGTGGAGGGTCAGCAACAGTGATTGCAACACCCCTGATGTCCAACTCGACAGTTGGTGGATCAGCCTGGTATAACCGCTCAAAGTAACCGCCCCAGCGGGCCTTCACTTCGGACTCCTCTGTCAAGAGCCTACCATCATCTGCTTTAACTGCAGTACACCCAGGGATTGGCTTGGTTGAATGCAATGCGTGAATTCCCTGAAAGCAGGACGAGAATCACTTGACCACAGGTGGTGCTCTACCCCCTCACAGATTCCTTACATGTAGGCCTACTTGTTCACCCTTAGCACACGTACAGTTTTACGCCTCAGCTCCCTGAACAGCTCAGTTCTGCCAATCAGCTTGGTCCTGCGAATCTGGTCAATGGTATCCAGTGTCCCTTGAGAGACAAAAATTTTCTTCGCCCTGCGGTGAGTTCCAAGACATCCACCGGCAACATCAAGGATGGTGGTCTTGAAGGTACTCCACAACTCTTCAGGATCTCCCAAAGCACCCTGAACCCCCAAATCTCCACTCAGCTTGTTCGCAAACTCCTCAGCTACCCTCTCATTATTGAACTTGCCAACATCCAGCCTAGGCTGGGATGGTACCATTTTCCTGGATTTATGGTGCAATTTAAGAGTTGATACAAAAGCAGGTGGTCAGTATTGAGGAACTGAGCACTCCGGTAGACCCTTTCAGTTCTTCTTCATCCTCCAGCGACCATCAACGAGCACATGGTCAATTTCCTTTGCCACACCGCCAGCATTGGAATACCAAGTCCAGCGATGATGTTGCGGGCGCTGAAATCATGAACCGGCCACCATAAGTCCATGACTTCTTGCAACGTCAAGGAACTTAGTGCTATTCAGGTTCACAGTACTAGACGCATGGGGTTGAACCGGTTGAAAACACACATCTCATAAGCATCCCTATCAGTTCCAGTCGATGCATTCAAATCCCCTGAGACTAAAAGTGTATCTCGCCTGGGGCACTGATCAACCACAGACGCAAGCGTGGTGTAGAATGCATCCTTCACGGTGAGATCACTCGCTTCAGTCGGAGCAAAAACAGAGACCAGGGAAATGACACCCAAGGAGTGACGAATCCTCAGTCTCATGATACGCTCGTTGACCGGTGTTACCTCAATTATCATTGGAGTCAGCTTATTGGACACAGCTTCAGCAACTCCTTGGGCATGGTAACCATCAGAGCGACCAGACCAATAGTAGGTGTAACCACCCGCCATGATCTCGCCGCAATCCGGTCTCCGAACCTCTGAGAGTGCTGCAATACTGATGTCCAAACACTTGAGCTCAGATGATAGCAGAGACAGGTGATCATCCTTTCTTAGGGATAGGACATTCCAGAAACCCACCCGAAGGGACCGCCTCAGGTTAACCTAAGGAGACTGCCGTCTGGTGGACCACACCTCAGCACCACTCTGACACACTCTCCCACAATCTGACCCGGGAATGTTACCCGTGGTTTCCCTCCTTTCATGAAAGATCAGGGGTCTCGAAGGCTTTGCCCCAATGCCGTCATCTGGTGATCTGCCTTGCGAAGGGAAGCTGCATATGAGGTACTCCCACAGAGTGGTTTTTCAGATTTTTTTGTGCTTCGAGAATGTTTTGTGGAATGAAGGGTTTTACAATTTGCTGGAGTGCAAATTGCTTGTATTTCAGTGAGGAAGTACAATTTGGCATTGAAGATAACGATGTAAGCTTGCCAGCTCAACTCTTGGGGGCAGTCCACTTCAGGCTGATGAAAGCCATGAAGCCAGAAACGTGTCCATGGATTGATTTGTTTCCCAAGTGGTTGGCTGATATTGATTTTAAAAAAAAATCTGTTGGCTGATTGTCATGCAGGTTTTATGTAGAGCAGGAATGATGGGCCAAATTCCCTCGTTTTGTGTTAATTTTTGTTTTATTTCCTTCTATTTTATGAAAACTAGAACTGTGCTACTTTTCAAGCTTTTCTCCAGCTTTCAACGCGCACATTTGGACACTCTTAGTAAGTTAAAATTCAATAGATTAATTTCAACATTCTTCATGTTTTCCATGATCAGAAATCTAATAATTAATTGGTTGTTCCATCTGATCTCAACTGTTTCCATCTTTAGTTGCCACATATATGCATTCTCACGGGAACCATGTGACTTCAAAAATTTGTTACCGTCAATGCTCAGAAAAACAAAAAAAATCCACTCAAATTATTAATCTACACACATTCCTCTGACTTTTATAAACAAAATTCTGGTTTAGACTTGAACCACCTAACAAACTAAACCACTGCTCAAGTTTTGCTGAAAACAGGAGAGACAAGTAATATTATGATTGTATTTTTTCCTTGACCTTTCTATATTTTGGGACACCCTTTGCTATTCACTTAATTCCAGGGTCGACAGGCCTGCTCGTCTTATTCCTTTTGGAGGATGGCCATTTCACATTAACTGTAGCTTTTTTGGCTTGGAATACCCAATACCTAGTTATTTGGGCAAATTTCCTAAATTTTATGCCAAGATAAACTTCCACACAGCTGTAGCATACACTGTGTGTGATTGGAGCAGCTGTGGTATTTGAATGTGAAAATAGCAACTTCCTTCCAGCATATGTTAAGCTTACATACTCTTATGCATGATATATTGAAAGTGGCATTACATGAAGCACTCTGAATTTACCCTAACCATAAATGAGCTGCACTCTGCTTTGTTTCTATTTACTTGTATTGGAAAAAAACAAACATTCAATCTCATAGTTTTTTTCTTTCTTGTTCAGTTGTCTCACCTTTTGCTTGAATACTGTACTTTTGGATACGTGTGTTGTAATAACATTTTGAAAGGAGTGGTGCACGCAAGCTGCTTGTTTGCATTAGGTTGTTAAACTTAATGTGTCACGTCCGCATACTGAGACTGTTTCGGATCATCAATGGCCATAATTTAAAAAGCTCATTTCGGTACACATCGTAATTGTTCCTGAACTTCAACCTGTTGACGTTTGCATTTTCAGTGCTAAATCTATAGGGACATTGATAGATCTACTTAGTGAGGGCGAGAGGTTGAAATGTGTTGTCTCAGGAAGCTTTAAGGTAAATTATTAACTGTCAAGCTGGGATGCCTAAGTTACCACTTCATTGGAAAACCCATAATCACTTTGGGGATGTAATAGAAGGCTTATTTAATGTACTGTTTGACCAAGTAGATTTCTTTGTCAGTGCTTGTTAAATTGTCCCACTTCATTTAAGTATGTCCAAAAGAGAGGACACAGTGAACAGTTCTGATTGAGGCCTGCTTGCAGCCTTGTTTCTTTTAAATTCCACCAGTGATCCCAACATGAAGTGACTTTGAGCGACATAAATTCCAATTAGCTTAACTTTCCTTTGCAAGTCCTGGGAAACCAAGGAATGTCTGAGTTCAAAAGCATTAGCCAGTTTTATAGTCGCACTTGCGACCTGAGCTCTCAACCACGGGGGCTTTCAATTGCTCGAGAAAATGCCATTGAAAATGATATGCTGATAATTTACACTTGCCTGCATTGCTCAGCATATTCCAAACTCAAATAAATACTTGGCATCGAAAAATGACCTGAAATAAGAACGGCACTGATGACTGCAGGGGATACACAGCATCTGACAAAAAGCACGAGGTCGCATTTTTTGGACCTTTTCTAACTAGCTTCTCTGACGAATAATCCCATTTTATCGACACAACTATACAGAATGTTGGCAAGCAAAGTAAAAGGAATGCAAATTCACTTGCTTTTCCCATAATGCAGAGCTCAACCAAATCCCATTCGTAACCAGGACACAATTAAAGGCAAATATTATCAATGTAAGAAAGTTTTGGGATCTCAGTAAGCTACAACTGAGAACTTTGCACATGGTTTTTCAGGTTTTTTATTTTTACTTTGAGCACCTTCTCTGACCTTCAGACTCCCTTTCCACTATTTCATCCCACAAGCCTCAAGCTGTCTCAGCTGCGACAGGAATGGCAAAAGAATGCCTTGTTCACCAGAATTCATGGCCCTGTAAAACTGTATGTTCAGGAGGAATAAGCCCCTGGTTTGTGCTTGAGATGCATGTGCTTTCATCATCTTCAGCTCCACATTGTAAAGGACTTCCTGAAATATGGAGCATTCATCGTCAATGACATCATTATAATCAAAGTAACAAAGCCAAATATGTTATGTTGTTGCTGGCTGGCTCATAGTTTGAGGCAAGTGTGTACTTTGGAGACTATTATGTTGTCTTTGAATACCCCTCCACTTAATGTTCTTCTCCATTTGGAAGCTGAAGCCATTAAAGCCTTTGTTTGCTGTGACTTGCTTTGAATGTACACCAGTATATGTTAACCATGCACCAGACATTTTGAAACGTTCCATTGGTGTTGCTGAATAGTAAATGGCTTCACTCTGGCAGATTGATGGATTTTTAATATTTTTAACAAGTTATTTTCTCCAGCCATCCTGTTTATTGTGGTTTGGATATCGATGATGTGCGATTTTTACTCGTTGTTTGTTTTTTTTTCTCCTTTATATTTTTGCACCTTATTTAAATATTTCCTTTAAAAATATTTATTATAATAATGAAAAACGTCATTCATACATCCAACAGCATGAGTTAACTCCTCTGATTGACTTTATCTGTTATCTCTGAAAAAAATTAACCAAATTAGTTTTTTCTTAAATACTTTTTTTTTAAGTGTGTTTTTTGTTTTTTAAGACATTGAAATATGTATGATATTAGGCTGTTCCTAATGAAGTGGCCAGAAGGTAAATATAGTATTTTCAAGAGAGTTAAATATTTGTAATAATATGAAAATGATAAATAACTATCCACTTCAAAATATTAAACGTTTCTAGATGTCTTACTGAGGTTTTCTTAAGTGTTTGATTAACTCAAACTCAAGAACTCCTGATATGAAGTATGGAATGACTGTTCGAATGGGCCTTCAACTTAAGACTTAATCACTGATATTTTGATTCTGACTTGACCTCATGTTATGGATATAGACGCAAACTGTCAATTTTAACTCATCACTGGCACATAAAATATGTCAGCAACCATATAATTGTTCACAACAAACTGGGGCAGCCAATTTCCACATAGACCACCCCAGCTTATTGTGAACAATCTGGAGGGGTGAGAGCATAGAACGTAACAGGACAGGCAAGAACGTAACAGGGAAGACAGAGGGGGGCACCACCATCAGGATTCCATCGATCCATCCATTGGGACCATACTCTGTGCAGAGCAGTCTCCTTGGCTATTGTGCACAATACTGGACGGGTCGCCACTCCGATACAGTATACCAGCAAGCTGGCGCTCATTTTGCCGAACTCAGAAGGATGACAGGTCAAGTTAACCGCACCTGGTGTTAATTCAATAGATGAGCAGGATTTGAACTCAGGACCCTAGAATCCCAAACCCACCACCCTCACCATTCAGCTAAAACGAGGCATACAGCAGGATTGAGGGACAACATAGAGAGAGATGTGGAGAGATTAGAAATGTGGGGAATAATGAGGAAATGCAATTTTATCAGAAGGGCGTTATTGGCAGACCAGGTAGGTTTTTTTTTGTATACATTGTCGATTGCCGAGGCTCATATGAGAGCGAACACACAACACACAAGGGGGGAAATGAGACAAGAGGGGTGGGAGAGGGAAGGACAAAACAGTGGGGAACAGTGACATGAGGAGATCTGTGGAAGGGAGAAGGATGGGGCAGGGAACACGGTGTATCCAAGATGGACATTACAGACACTTTCAGGAAGGAAAGCAGGGAATTGGAAGGAGGTGGGCTTGGGGTGGATTAACAGGGGAAGTAAAGATCGAGCATTTGGATGGGGGACGATAAGAGGTGGTGCTGAACAGCTGTTTTGAAGGCCTGGAGGGAAGAATGGGATTGAATAGAGTGAGGGAGTTTATTCCAAAGGTGGGAAAAAGAGGAATGAAAGAGTGAAGGTGAGCAGTGATTCGTGATTTTGGTAGTTTTACCAGAAGGGAGTTGCTGGTGGACCTTGAGCACCCTGCGGAAATATGGGGGGACCTATTGCAGATAGAGCAGGGGGGCGGGGGCGAGACCAGAGAGAAGATGGTTGAAGACAGAAAAACCACCGAGCTGCCTGCAGTGAGAGAATGAGAGGTCCAACAACTCAGCCTCATCGCCGGAGATACCAATGATGCTAAAGGCCTTGGTTTCCACAAGATAAAGCCAAGAAAGGTTAGAGGCAGGCGTACCAGCCCAGAGGGGAGAGCAGTACTCCATCAGGCTGCGGACGAAAGCTTTGTATGTGGTCAGGAGCTCAGGGGGGCCGAGGAAGGACTTTGCATGATGGAGGATTCCCAGTCGGTGATTCGCTTTGGAGGCCAGGTTGGAAATTTGGCTTTACCAGGAAAGATCATGGCAGATAGTGAGACCCAGAAGCTTGAAAGAAAGGACTTCTTCCAGAGGATTGTTGAGAAAGTAGAGGGGGGGGGGTTCTAAACGGTCCTTTTGGAGAGACATAGTGAGAGTGTGAGATTTGTCTAGATTGAAAGACATGTTCCGTGTGTTGGACCAGTTTGTGATTTTATCCAGATCTGCAGTGAGGGAAGAAGCTGCTGCTTACCAGTCTGAGGGATGTCAGATGGTACGGCAGGGGATAGAGTCATCAGCAAAGAGATATAGAGGATTTTCCAGAGAGTCGGAAAGATCATTAATGAAAACCAGAAAAAGAACAGGGCCCAGAACGCTGCCTTGAGGAACTCCAACCTGGACAGGAAGGGGGGATGAAATAACTCCATTTAGAGCGACACATTGGCCGCGACAGGAGAGGAAGTCTGCGGTCAACAAGTGGAGATGGCCTTGGATACCATAGGAAGAGAGTTTGGTGAGCAGGGCAGGGTGCCAGACCATGTCAAAAGCACGCGATATGTCTCGGGATATGGCTCTGATTTCATGTCCGGCATTGAGGACCTCCATCCATTGTTGGGAGAGCAGAAGCAGCATATCCAGGATAGAGTGACCTGGTCTGAAATGAAATTGATGATTGGAAATTAAGCCATTGGAGAAGAAGAAGGATTTCATGTCTGAAGCGATGGTGGATTCCAAAACCTTGCCGATGATTGGGAGAAGGCTGATTGGTCTGTAGTTGCAGAGATCTGTTTTTGCACCTATTATATTCAGGACAGTAATGTTTGCTGATTTCCAATTAGCTGGCATATGACCTTGAGCAAATGAGAGAGGGTGAATAGAACAGAGGGTGAGCAAGAGCAGAAGAGCACGTTTTTAGGACACGTGGGCTGATGCCTTCTGGACCGGTTGCAGAATCTGAGTTGAGGTTTGACAGCAAACTCTCCACCTTGTGAGAAGAAAAGGACACAGAGTCCAGGGACAGTTGGGTGCGACCGGGTAAGGTGGGTACAGAAAATGATGGGTTTTGGACAAAAGATTTAGATGCAAACACCAAGTTTAGTCATTCAGCCTTTTCACGTGCGGTATCAGCAGTGCAGCCATTTTGAGGTAAGGGAGGGGATGTAGGGGGAATATACACTAGAAACAGATATGATTGGACACCACCAGGATTTGGAGGAGGAAGAGAGGTTTGAGAGTTCAGACTTGAGATGAGAAAGATGTTGTTTTCTGGATGTCCTGAGGGTAGACACACCCTTTTTCCGAGCTTTATGGAAGGAACTTTGATTACCCTCAGTTGGGTTTGCTTTCCATGAGGCAAAGGCAAGTTGTTTCAGGCCAACTCCCTCACCACAAGCTTCAGTGAACTATGGGCGGGAGGAAGGGTAGGACAACTGAAGATAAGAGGGGATAAATCTGTGCATGAGAGAGAGAGAGTAAGTTTCTTTGAAATAATTCCCAGGATGAGTATGTTCGAGAAAGTCGCAATGGGAGACCAGTCTCGAAGTTTGATGGCTGCTTGGAGACCCTGTCAGTCCGCTTGAGTGAAATGTCAGACTCGTCGGCGCTGAGGTGGTTCTCTGGTAATAGCCAGAGAGATGCCCACTTTGACAACGACGTGGTCAGAATACCGATTCGAGTGGTGGAAGAACAGCAGATATTATCAGGGAAATTTTGTTAAAATCAGATCCAGAAGAGATGGAGTACCATTGGTTGAGATCTGGGTCAGGAAGTTGACCGATTGAGTCAGTCCCAATGAGTTACAGAAGACTTTTGGTGAAGTGCCATGGCAGGTGAGAGAGGTACCCACACCTAGCCAACTGGCATGATGACAATTTAAGTCACCACATATGAGGAAGAGAGAGAGTTCAGATGAGAGGATAGAAGTTGGTCCATGTTTTTGGATAGTGAGGTGCAAATGGAGTCATGACTGTTTGGTGGATGGTACAGTATACATATAAATATGAGGTGGGAGTGGAGGGAAGCCGGAGGAAGAGGTATTCCTCGGGATGTGGGGGAGTGAGGGCAGTGCATGGAGATTGAGAAATTGAGTCTTTGATGAAGAGAGCAACCCTCCACCAGGACGAGGCTCAGGTTTGTCATACCAGAGGAGGTAGTAACCAGGGAGAGATACTTGGGAGTTGGAGACGTCTTGATGGAGGAAAGTTTTTGTTTGGCAGATTCTGTCTTGTTTGTCAGTGGCAACTTGTATGGAAAGATCTCTAAGGTTGGAGCGAAGGCCCCAGATATTTGAGGTCCATACTGTTAATGAAGAGGTAGGGGAGGAAGCTTTGGGTGCAGGGGAGGGGAGGGGGAGGATAGGGCAAGGGAGGAGGGGGGAGGTAAGGAGAGTTATTGAAAGAGAGTGGGGGATTGCAGAGGAGCTCGGGGAGGGGGCTGGATGGGGAGGAGAAAAGGCTCTGTGGTGCTGAGTTGAGGTACAGTGGGGAGTAATAAGAGAAGGGGCAGAAGGCAGTTAAGGAATTGCGGAGGGAGAGTGATGAGATGGAGGGGAAAGGGAAGGGGAGGAGGCAGCTTTGTGGATGTGTGTGGGGGGGGGACTTTGTGAAGGTTGAGTGAGGTGAGTGAATGTGGGAGAAGGGTGTGTGGGGAGAGTTGTGGGAGAAAGATGAGAGGGAAACTTGGAGGGGGAAGAGTGTGATGGTTGCTTTCAGAGGGAGGGGTGAGAGGTGTGAGTTGGCACTGAAGTTGGAAAAAAATGACAATTGAAGGAAAGTGAACATTCACAGCAAACTGTTTTTTTTCTTTTAATTTTTAGGTCAGAGATGCGATTAAAGACATAGCCTGGTGTTGGCACAGTGGTTTGGGCAGTGGCTTGGGATCCAAAAGGTCCTGAGTTCAAGCCCCGTTGGGCCACTGAATTAATACACCAGGGGGTTGACTCAGCCTGTCATCCTTCCGAGGTCGGCAAAGTGAGTACCAGTGTACTGGGCCGGTGTATACCCCGGTTAAAATAGGTGTACCATATCCCTGTGTCGTAAGAGGTGACCAGGGTTGCGTCAGGAAGGGCATCCGGTGTAAAACATGTGCCAAATCACTATGCGGATCATACGGATGATCCTCTGTGGCGACCCCTCACGGGAGCAGCCGAAAGAAGAAGAAGAAGAAGAAGATGCGATTAAAGACATTTCTTGATTGATGCAATAAAGGCGATTTAAGAGAATGGAGAGAAGAAACGTTGTAACAGTTGGATTTTTTTTTGACAAGGTATGAAGGAAAGGTCGAATTGAGAGCAGTCTGTTGAATAGAAGAAGAGGAGTGAATTATGATACAGTAACGAGAACCACACGTGTGAAAGAGGAAGATGAAGCATTATAAGAGATCGTTTTTATTATTATTATTATTATTATTATTTTTTTTTTTTGATAGAGATTACCTAACGTTAGGTAAAGGACAGGTTAAGAATAGGTTTTGGGGTGAATGGTGAATTTGGAACGGTAAACGCAGAGGGTGGAAACAGATCACGTGGTTCCGGGAGAACCACGTGGTTACGGGAGGTGTATAGTTAAAAGTGAATTTATGATTATTATTATTATTATTATGGTCATCATTATTATATTTTTTCGTAAGGATTGCGTAAGATTCGGAAAAGGAAAGGTTGAAGTGAAATTGTCGAGGTGTATGGTGAATTTGGATCGGTAAACACAGAGTGAAGCTGATGGATCAATGAAAAGTCACAGGAAGAGGGCACGTGGTTTCAGGAGGTGTATAGTTAGGCAGGATACAAGGAAAATTATTATTGTTTTTGATGGATTTTTGAAGATTAGGTAAGATTGGAGAATAGAAGGTTGGCGGAAGAAATTGTGAAGGTCATGGTGAGAGTGGGACAGCTCAAATAGAAGAAAGATGGTGTGCCAGCTGAAGGAGGAATAAGAATATGAAGAAGAAGAAGAAGAAGAGGAAGAAGAAGAGGAAGAGGAAGAGGAAGAGGAAGAGGAAGAGGAAGAGGAAGAGGAAGAAGAAGAAGAAGAAGAATCAGTACTTGTGGGTATGGGGGAAGAAAGAGTTGTTGTTTTTTTTGTTATTTAAAAAAAATTAAGACAAGAAACAGAGTGTGTAGTTGGGAGGAATCAATGGGTAGTGTTGGGAAAAGTGGGGAAAATAGGAATTGATGGAAATATGGAGAGAATACAAATAAATGATTGCACACCGAGACGGGAAGGACGGGTAGGCCCCAAGGAGCCTTATAAGACAAGGTCGACGAAAACTCACAAAATAGCACGATTTTTGAAACAAAACTGAAACAAAAGTCGGCAGAGATCCCTGAGAGAATCAGCTGGCACTTCAAACCCAGAAACGGAAGTGATCAACGTTGTGCAGAAACCTGAGGTGGTGGTGGTTGGTGGAACACAAAAAGGGCAGAGGATGCAAGACCTGAAAGGAGGTGATTGAAGATAGATAGACCACCAACCTGTCTTCAACAGGAAAGGAAAAGGCTGAGAGACTCAGCTTCATCACAGAGATTCCAATGATCTTGAAGATGTTGGTTTTCATAGTGTCAAGCTCAGCAAGATGTGAGGCAGGGGAGCCAGCCAAAAGTGGAGAGCAATACTTCATCAAGCTGTGGATGAAGGCCTTATCGGTGGGTAGGAGTTCAGGTGTGCCAAGGAATGACTTTCCACGCGAGATGAGATTAACTGCAGCAATGACTGATGGAAGCATTACTCTTGTTCAATAAGTAATTCAAAGCAACAGTCATGTGAATCTTTGCAAACCTGGTTTAACTGTTTCAACGAGCTATGTATCAATGCACAAAATCATAAATGAGAGAAGGTGGGTCACAATGTTGTTGAGTCAACACATCAGCATCCAGTGTGAATTGTCTGTCTGGTCACGTGATGTGGTGTTCAGCATTGATTACCAGTGGCAGAATTATCACACCATAATTTATTACAAAAGAAAATATGGACTAATTGTATTTTGTTTAAAATGTCGCACTTATATTTTTCTTGATAGAACTAATCATTTTTTTTCTCACAAATGGTTTTCAAATGAGTACTCTTGCAATTGTGCCAATTATAGCTTTCTGTATCAATCGTAGCGTGGAAAGGGGTTCATTATGTTTGTTCTTGGAGCAGATTTTGATCGAAGACAGAATTTTGCAGTCCGATATCTTGACAGTATTAAAAGCAAAACCTGCAGGCCCACTTCCCAAATATAATGTGCAAGAATTGGCCTTGTGCAGATCAGATGCCAATGAACTTTTTTAAAATATAATATTTGTATATAAATATTCTCATTTCAACAAAGCATCAAGCAAGGTATGCTGTAGTGACCAGTGATGCAAAGTTTGACCTGCTCTGATCAGACATGTTGAAACATGCCACTGTGGGTTGTCTTTTTCTCATTTTGTCACTCTGTTGATATTTCTCATCGTAATGTCCTCTAACATTTGTTTTATTGCCTATTGTCTTAGGTCGCCCAACACTTGTTATCATGCCAAAGGATCAGATCGGTGTGGATGGTGGTGTGGCTTCATTTGTGTGCCATGCCACAGGAGAACCTCGGCCAAATATAACATGGAACAAACGTGGACGCAGGCTCAACTCTCAGCGCATTGAGGTATCCTAAAACAGCTGCTGACGTCTTGTACTTTTGTCCATCTCTTTCCTTATTTTATCTCTGTTGTTCTCCTCCTTTTTGGACTTTATTTTGTCAAGTGGTACTTTTTTGAAAAAGTATTAACATATCGAAGGATGACAAATATACCTCATTTGTCTTTTGTTAAATCCAGGTGATTGAATTTGATCGTGGGGCGGGATCAGTACTACGTATTCAACCTCTTCGACCACAGCGTGATGAGGCTGTCTACGAATGCCTTGCTGCCAATATCAATGGAAAGGTGTCTGCTGAAGCCAAGCTTTTTGTCTTGAAGGGTGAGGAACATTATTCGTTGAGGGGATGTGTGAGGGGTGGAGGGCCGAAGGTAACAACAATGGTTGAGGAAAAGGAGGTTCTGCAAACATTGGCAAAAAATTTTGTTCGTGAGAAAATATTTTTTCTGATGAAGAAAAAAAAATGCATATATGTACAGTATGTATATGTATAGATATATATAGTTATGTCAAGTTGTGGTCGACTTCTGGGGACATTCGTGATCATATTTCTCCAAACATCCCAATCCTGAATTGCTTCCCGAGCTCTGATAGAGACAGCTTGGTTTCATCCTTTACCCTCAACCATCCATCGCAGACAAGGTCTGCCTCTACCTCTTTTAATTCTTCTTCCGTCAACCATACCCAGCATGGCTTGATTTCTCCACCAGACTTTCGTTTTCTGCACACATGATGTGTCCAAAGTATGACCGTTTCTGTTTTCGCATCTGCACTTCTAATGTACACAGTGATCTAATTTGTTCAAGCACTGATTTGTTTATTCTTCTTGCAGTCAATGGAATTTTAAATATTCGTCTCCAAAACCACATTTCAAAACTCTCAATCTTCTTCCTTTCTTTCTTTTTCATTGTATCTGACTCGCATCCAGACATTGCAACTGGAAATATCAGAACATTTACCAACCTCCTCTTGGTTTGAATGGTCATATCTTTGTCTTTCCAGATCATTGTCAATCCTGGCATGACTGTTCTCCCCAATACTAACCATCTATAAATTTCACCTCAACATTCTCTACTCACTTCAATCGTAAAACCCAGGAAGATGAAACTTCCCACTATTTCCACCCGATCGTCTTCCAATCTGAACACGTCGACCTTCTCATTTGACAATATTTTATTAACTTTTCGGTTTAAATAAAGACTAGCATTTTCACTTTCCTTCTTCACTGTCTGCAGCAGTTTCATCAAGTCCTCTTTGCTTTCTATCAATGAGTGATGTCATCAGCATACCTCAGATTGTTGATACATCTCCCTCCAATCCTGACTCCAGGGTTTATGTCATCCAAGTTTGATTTCCTCATTTTGTGCTCACCATACAGATTGAACTAGTTAGGGGAGAGAATGCATCTCTGTCTGACCCCTTTTCCAATTCTCTCTCTCTCTCTCTCGCTCTCTCACTCTCTCACTCTCTCGCTCTCTCACTCTCTCGCTCTCTCACTCTCTCGCTCTCTCAATTCTCTGTTCTTACTGTGGCTTCTTATTTAGTGTGAAGGCTTCTTATCAGCCATTTCAGATACTCTGACATCCCCATTTCATCCAGCATAATCTACATTGATCCATGATCAACACAATAAAATCTTTGCTCTAATTTTTAAAAAAGAACGGAGATCCACCTTCCTTTGATATTCCCTTGCCTTTTCCATGATCCACCTCAGATTTGCAATTTAGTCTTGAATATGCCTCTTCATCTTCTGAAACCTGCTTGCTCAATGCCAAGACTTAATGAAGCCTTCCATAATGTGTTGAATGATCTTTAGTAATATTTTGCTCAAATGTGACATCAAGGCAATGGTTTAAAAATATTTTTTTGTGTATACATATCCTCAATTAGACAATATATCAAGTGAAGCAGTTTCGTTACCAAAGTCACATTCAATTATGTGAACATTCTCTTATATCCACTTTCTTTGTCAATCATATTTCAAATGACACTTCCACCTTTTAGGCCATAAAATCCTGCTCCAGATCCGTGTGCAATTAATTGTTAAAATCCTGTTTGTCTCCGTGTGTGTGTGTGTGTGTGTGTGTGTGTGTGTGTGTGTATGTATGTATATATATATATATATATATATATATATATATATATATATATATATATATATATATATATCTTATGTATCAAGCTGTCATTTGCGATTAAATTGGTGGTGTTGCCCTCGGCAGAATATTCTTCTTTAGACATCACAGTCTGAATCTTTATGAGAGATTCCAATGGCAAGCATCTGGACAACAAATATTGGGTGGACCAATAGAACATCAACCCCATTGATGGAATGTGTCCCAATGAAGGGAAATTCTACTTCAGTCACATTATCTTGAAGCAAGTTATCTTGAAGCAAAATGTTTTCATCTTGTTTTTGTATTGCTCGGCAGTTGTCTTGTTTTTACGCATAATACGTCTGCTTTGAGAATCGTGGGTATAATGTCATGCCCTTGCCAGGTTATCATCTTATTTTCATCATTACTGTGTTATGAGGTCATTTATGGCAAGCTGACTACATCATTTAAAGATTTAACTCATTACATCATTTAAAGACAACTCAAGAGAAATATTTCAGAGAAGTTGTCTGCAGAAAGGGAAAGAATGAAACCGCAACCATCTTGCTCGGGTGGCTCCAGGCATAATAGCACCTCTTGATTCGTAAGTTTTCAGAGAACTTGTCTTCATGACTTTGGTAACTAATATACAGAATCAAGCATTTCCTATTTTAATGCACTTGCGAATTAATCAAGATGGTGGTGAGTGAGATAACTGCAGCTCGAATGGTGAGTAATTATAAAACTTTCAGTCAATGAAAGCATGAAGCATGTTGAAATGTACAGACGAATGGCTGAACAGTATGGTCATTATTACCTGCCAAGGACATCAGTGTTAAAAAGGACCTTGGGGCTAAGAAGGTTTTGATGAATTAGGCTATTAAGAATGATATCCTGTATTAAATATGCACATCTCCTCAATAATTCTCCACTGGAGGCAGAATAATGCTTCTACTCCGATTGGACAAGTGTCTGGAGAATCCTTTGAAAAGTTATCGAAGTATGTTTTTTTTTTTAAATTATAAATACAACCTTAGTTATGAAAACACCAATATCCAGGTCAAATTTAAAGCATCCTCTATCTTAGTGTTTGTTTATATATAACCGTACAGGTAGGAGGAAAGGCATTGGTTTGCAGGAAAATGGGGTCAGCGGTGCATCGCAATAACACTCTTTTGTAACATTTTATTTTGTTTTTCTCATCATATCTTGTCATAATCGATGATATTGTTCATTGCTTTCAACAAATACTTCATCATGGACAAAATATTCACCTCTATTCACATGTCAACAACAAAATCTTATCAAGTTGTGATGATGTATACATTCTTCTTCTTTCGAGTGTTTTGCCCGAAGGTAGGTTCAGTGCTGCCAAAGCAGTCCCCATGACAGGAAATTAATGAACTCGGTGGTTTGCCTTTGCTTTTCCAATGATGGAGCAGGAATTTGCAATTTAGGCAGGGTGCTGGCACTTGCTTGCCTATTTGAGGGAAGGGCAAGATCAACGCGAACAAAGTCGATGGTGCGCCATTTCAAATCCCCACGCTTCCCACCAAAAGCAAAGTTGAAATTTAGTAAAAGGCTCCACCACAAATTGCCCAATGTCAAATTTTGAGTTAAAAAAAAGTTTTTTTCCCGTTCTGACCCTTTGTGACCCGAAGTCCCCACCCTGGGAAATTAACTGGGGGTCAAATCGCCCAAAAATGTTATGTGTTTCATGTGTCTCCCAATGTTGATTGCATATATAATGTTCATAAATGTGCTGGTAATTGCATTTTTCGGAATTTGACCTTTTGACCTCACCACAGGGGTGCAGGGCCAATAATGACCCTCCTCTTGCACCTTCGTGTTGTGTGGTGATCATAACTACTAAGTTTGGTGAATTTCTGCCCAACCGTTTAGGAGATAGTGCGACGGACAGACAGACAGATAGAACCAGTTACAATACCCTGTCTTCGAAAAGCGTGGGGATAATAATACCTCTGTCGGTGATGTCCGAAGGTCTGCATATGAGTATAAATCCTGGAACTGGAAGGCCTCACTCGGTATGTGATTGATAAATAATGTGCAGCTTGCTTTTTCTGAGGAAGGATCTAAGGTGTGCAGGCTTCTTATCAGACTTGATGAAGTCTTATATTTTGTGTTGAATGATCTTTCGTAATATTTTGGTCGCATCTGCAATCAAAGCAACAGTTCAGTTATGTAAACATTCTCTTGCATCCCCTTTCTTTGGCGTTGGTATTTCGACCGACACTTCCACCTTTTCGGCTGTACTGTACAATCCTGCTCCAGATCTGTGCACAAATAGGTGTTACTGCCTATAATGTGCTGGCAATAGCTCACGTACTCTTTGTGAAGGAAACTCCGGGATGTCACAGCTTTCATGTTTCCCTCTACAAATAGGTAGAAGTGCAAGAACCGAAGAAATACATTTGAAGAGTGAGAAGTCACCAGCTTGTTTATCATACAAAAGACTTGAACATCCTTGCCTGGAGCTTCTTTATCAGAAATTCCAATAACTTTCAACTTCCAAGGCATCCACACATTTGTGTGTTCGCAGGCTGTTAAAAGTCGAATCACCAGGATGATAACTAAATTTATTCTCAAAATCAAGTCAGATTGTGATCAAAGAAGACGAAGTTTGCTGTAATGGTGGGTGGACTTTGTCACTTTTCTGATTATACTTCTTTTTCCAATTTGCTTTTAAAGAACAAAATCTTAATATGATCGTGTGCTTGTCTGTTAGCCTTGTCACCACACCCTAATCTTGTCATATGACCTTGAACTCAAATGGAATACCATCCATCAGTGGATTCGTACACTGTGATGCATATTGGAGAGGATTAATGCAACTCTCTCACTTCTTTTTATCCCTGTGCACGATTTAATTCCTCGACTGCATTCCATCACTTAGGGCTCTGGGGAGTGCCACAGCTCAAACAGGTTCTGTGCCCAGATTTATTGGCTGTCCTTTTCAGCATGAAAAGTAATATACAAACAAGTTATGCACATCACACCATCTACTCCACATACAAGATCCTAAATCGCAGGTCAGGGCCAAATATGTTCTTCTTCAGGGCTTCCATGACTTTTATAACATCCCAACAGTATGGCAAACTTCCAATAAGCTGAGGGATTATGTTTTGTAGGATCCTCAAGTCCATGTTCTAGTCCCGAAAACAGTTTTCATGTTGTTTTATCCACATGGGTCTCTCATCCCAACTGTGTGTCTCCAAAAGAACCAGCAAACTAATCCACATATCTATTTCCATGATCAACCTCTGGAAGAAATTCATTTCCATGAACTGGGCATCGTACTATCAGCCATATCACTGTTTGCTGGTACTCTGGCCAATTCTCGATATCTTCATTTACAGGTGTGCTGTATCGATGACTTTTGCTGAACATGGGCGTCGATCGCTAATTAACAGTGGGGGTACATTGCAAGTGCAAATCGTGCAGCCAATTGTGATGACCGTGCAAGTCTCGCACCTGCAAGCTGTTGATTCTCGATGCTCTTTGCTGTGATGCATTCTGAGCATTTTATTCTGACCACATTTGCCGCGTTCCTTTGAAATAATTTAACTAATAATAGGGGTGCTTTTAATTTCCAAACTTCTTCTTGGTGCCAGAGTTTATTTTATTATTGCACTCAAAAACCAGATGTAAATGTGCATTTCATGCTTTCATCGTTACTTGTACTTTTCTTTCATACCTTCACTTTATACACACTTTATACATTCACACCTTCCGATCTAAGTGTTTCCCAGTGCAAGCAAAACATACTTCAAGGTTAACTTCACGCTATCCGAGGGGGAGAGCTAGGTAACACGCCTTGAGCAAAGTTCACCTCCAATTGTGCAAACTTTCTGAATGAATTCAAACACTGTGATTTTTTAAAAGCTCTACCCCTTTTAATACAGAACTTAGAACGTGCTGCTTTAAAGGTCTAGAGTATAAATCATCACTTGGCAGTTCATATAGCATCACACTTCATCCGTCGGTATACACACACTTCGGTTGATCATGGAAATTGCGCTGCATGTTAAACATACTTTAATCCTTGTCCTGTATCTGTGCAAAAAAGTTGTCTCCACAACGCTCACACAAGACACGTGCATGATGCAGGCCTCAACGTGTTCCACGATTCTCTGGCACAGCAGGCACTGATTGACAGACTAATGAGACAGAGTCACATCGCTGTCACCCGTTTGAAGGATTTTTACTTGTTTCAGTTTATGCTGCTCAACTGTTGCACTGCAACTCTTCAAGCCTCTTGCACATGATGTTCCATGAGTTTTAGGAACAGACGGAGGCCCACTGTTTCCTTAGTTGCTTCTTTTTAAAAAAAAAAAACACAGAGCTGGATTTTAGCTCGCCTGTTCGAAGAACAGAGAGCTATAGCGATACCCCCGGCGTGCGTGCGAGCCTGAGTGTCAGCGTCAGCATGAGCGTGAAAATGTTAAAGTTTTGGTGCAAGTTATTTCAAAGCTTGCCATTCATTTAATATGTGTACTAGGATGCTGATATTTGGCATGGAGGTTCCTTTTGGTTTACTATTGGTGTAGTGAAGTTGAAATTAACAAATGATTTAAAAAATTTTTTTAAACTTCAACCGAAGATGGTGTCAAAGCCACCCAATGCTCGCCTGTTTATATGAGACTATTCTTCTTCTTCTTCTTCTTCTTCTTCTTCTTCTTCTTCTTCTTCTTCTTGCCAGCTCCCGTTAGGGGTCGCCACAGCGGATCAACCATCTCCATTTCGCTCTATCCTCCACATCTTCCATTGACACTCCAACCACCCGCATGTCCGCCCTCACCGTATCCATGAACCTCTTCTTTGGCCTTCCTCTTCTCCTCCTGCCTGGCGGCTCCATCTTCAACATCCTTCTCCCGATATACTCAGTTTCCCTCCTGTGCACATGTCCAAACCATCTCAATCTCACCTCTCTCACTTTGTCTCCAAACCGTCCAACCTGCGCTGTCCCTCGAATATACTCATTTCTTATCCTATCCATCCTCGTCACTCCCAACGAGAATCGCAGCATCTTTAACTCTGCCACCTCCAGCTCCACTTCCTGTCTTTTAGTTAGTGCCACCGCCTCCAAACCATACAACATAGCTGGTCTCACTACCGTCTTATATACTTTCCCCTTCACTCTTGCAGCTACCCTTCTGTCACAAATCACTCCTGCAACTCTTCCCCAACCACTCCATCCTGCCTGCACTCTCTTTTTCACCTCTCTCCCACACTCTCCGTTACTTTGGGCAGTTGATCCCAAGTATTTAAACCCATCCACCTTCCCCACCTCAACTCCTTGCAACCGCACCATACCACCACCCTCCCTCTCATTTACGCACATGTACTCCATCTTACTCCTACTGACTATCATTCCCCTTCTCTCCAGTGCGTACCTCCACCTCTCGAGGCTTGCCTCAGCCTGCTCCCTACTCTCCCTACAGATCATGATGTCATCCGCGAACATCATAGTCCATGGAGACTCCAGTCTGATCTCGTCCGTTAACCTGTCCATCACCATTGCAAACAGGAAAGGGCTCAGAGTCGATACTTGGTGCAATCTCACTTTTACCTTCAACCGGTCCTCATTCCTACCACACACCTCACCGCTGCCACACTGTCCTCATACATATCCTGCACAATCCTCACATACTTCTCCACCACTCCCGACTTCCTCATGCAGTGCCACAACTCCTCTCTTGGCACCCTATCATAAGCTTTCTCTAAATCCACAAACACACAATGTAACTCCTTCTGGCCTTCCCTATACTTCTCCATCAACATTCTCAAAGCAAACATCACATCAGTGGTACTCTTTCCTGGCATAAACCCATATTGCTGCTCACAGATCGTCACCTCTCATCTCAACCGAGCTTCCACTACTCTTTCCCACAACTTCATGGTGTGGCTTAACAACTTTATCCCTCTGTAATTTCCACAGCTCTGCACATCACCCTTATTCTTGAAAATCGGAACCAGTACACTTATTCTCCACTCCTCCGGCATCCTCTCACTTTCCAAGACTTTATTAAACAATCTGGTTAACAACCCCACTGCCATCTCTCATAAGCACTTCCATGCCTCCACTGGTATGTTATCTGGGCCAACCACCTTTCCACTCTTCATCTTCTTCATAGCAGTCCTCACTTCATCCTTGCTGATCCACCCCACTTCCAGATTCACTATCTCCACCTCTTCCAACCTTCTCTCTCTCTCATTTTCTTCATTCATCAGCTCCTCAAACACTCCATCCACCTTCTCAACACACTCTCCTCGCTCGTCAACACATTCCCATTTGCGTCCTTTATCACCCGAACCTGCAGCACATCCTTCCCAGCTCGATCTCTCTGTCTTGCCAACTGGTATAAATCCTTTTCCCCTTCTTTTGTATCCAAATTCTCATACAGCTTGTCATATGCCTTTTCCTTGGCCTTTGCCACCTCTCTTTTTGCCTTTTTCCGCCACTCCTTGTACTCCTGCCTACTTTCTTCATCTCTCTGACTATCCCACTTCCTTTTCACCAACCCCTTCTTCCTTATACTTTCCTCTACTTCCTCGTTCCACCACCAAGTCTCCTTATCTTCCTTTCTCTGTCCAGATGTCACACCAAGTACCTTCCTAGCTATGTCCCTCACCACTTCTGCTGTAGTTGCCCAATCATCCCACCCATCTTTACCACCATCCAATGCCTGTCTCACCTCCTCCCTAAATTTCACGCAACAGTTTTCCTCCTTCAGCTTCCACCATCTGATCCTTGGTTCAGCCCTCACTCTCTTCCTCAACCTCACCTCTAAAGCCATCCTACAGACCACCAATTGATGCTGTCGAGCTACACTCTCCCCTGCCACCACCTTACAGTCACTAATCTCTTTCAGGTTGCATCTGCTGCTTAAGATGTAATCCACCTGTGTGCACTTTCCTCCACTCTTGTACGTCACCCTGTGTTCCTCCTTCTTCTTGAAATACGTATTTACCACTGCCATTTCCATTCTTTTTTCAAACTCAACCACCATTTGCCCTTACACATTTCTCTTGTTGAGACCATACCTACCCATCACCTCCTCATCCTCTTTATTCCCTTCCCCAACATGCCCATTGACATCTGATCCAATCACCACTCTTTCATCCTTGGATACACTCTCCACCACATCATCTAACTCACTCCAGAAATCTTCTTTATACTCCATCTCACACCCCATATGTGGGGCGTATGCACTGATGACATTCATCATCACCCCTTCAATTTCCAACTTCACACTCATCACTCGGTCAGACACTCTCCTCACCTCCAATACCCTCTTGACATTATCTTCCTTCAGGATTACCCCCGACACCATTTCTCCTCCCATCCACACCATGGTAGAACAGTTTGAAACCACCTCCAATGCTCCAAGCCTTACTCCCCATCCACTTGGTCTCTTGTACACACAGTATGTCCACCTTTCTTCTCTCCATCATATCAGCCAACTCTCGCCCTTTGCCAGTCATCGTCCCAACATTCAGAGTTCCAACTCTCACCTGCACACTTCTACCCTTCCCCCACTCCCACTGCCTCCGGACTCGCCTTCCCCATCTTCTTCTCCTCCTTCGCCCAGCAGTAGCACAATTTCCACTGGTACGATTGCCATTCATTTAATATGTGTACTAGTTTACTGATTACAATATACAAATACATATATTGCTTTAAAATTATTTGGATCAGACTTCACTGCAATGCTTTATAAAAAAAATATTATCAGACTAGTCTTTTAAAAACGATAAATGTATAAACAGATGAGCATTGGGTGGTTTTGACACCAACTCTCTGGTTTTACTTATTTTGAATTTTAACCAGACATTGTTTGAGCATCAATTCTGAGTCTGGGAGATCGGAGGTTTAAGCGCCAGGCAGGTGATACAGAAGACTTAAAAAATGGGATGTGCTGCTTCCTTGCTTGATGCTTAGCATTTAAAAAGGATGGAGAACGGACAAACAACCATAGATTGGCGATCATAGTGAAGGCTTTTATGGGCCCAATGGCTTCCTTCACCTGCATTGAACTTCCTTGTAAGGGAACATCTGTGATTCTGATGTACCGTTCTCCTTTACAGAGTGTCAGTGCTGCCGATGCAGTTTCTTGACAATAGTTATACTTGGCTGATTTGACATTGCCCACCTAGCTGGAGTTGAGGCAGGATTTTGGAGTTTGTTCAAGGTGCTGAGGATAGCTCGCCTACTCTGCGTCAATGACACCGTGGTATCTTTAACATCCACCAACTAATGCCGGCAGACAGAACACCCGCTTAACATCCATCCGAGGGACCACACCCTGCCTGTGATCATCCACCCCACTTCCACATCCATTCATGAATCACACTGCCTGTGAAACATCGGGATGACATTTTATAGCTTGGTCGAGATTTAAACCCAGGTTAGACAGCATAGAGGCGAGTGTGCGTGCCTCTGCCATGCTGCCAACCCAGGGGGACATATATTATAATAGATTTTAAACAACTATACAAATCAAAGCATGGGGAGGGTTGCAGCTCCCCATGCAGCACACCTGCTAACTTTTTCATCACACTTTAAAAAAAATTATTATTTTTTTTTTTAAAAAGGATAATTAATCTCTTAACAAAGTTATTTTAAATGTGAGCCTTTTACCTTTGAGCTATTCTGCTGTTCTCATGATTACATAATGACAATGAAAAGTCTGCTGAATTGTTTGTAACCCTGAGAAGCAAATCAAAGTTCAAAGATTTGTTGAGTGAGCTTTGTAGGCATAGTCTTGCCACCTGATTGTCGTGAGAACGAATCTTCGACATCGTTTATTGAGTCGTGCTCTTGGCTGCATTTCAGTTTGATTAAAAATAATAATAATAATAATAATAATAATACTGCCTTTATTCATATTATCCATGCACACTCTAACCGAGATTTTATTTTTCAAGCTGTTCATTTATTGTGGATTTTATCAACTAAAAGTTGACGAGAGTGCATTTACTGCCTTGGGGAACGAGGTGCGGCTGACGCTTTGAATACGAGTTCTCCTTTTTCTCTGATGAAGAATGAACGCTCAAAATGCCAGTCATACCTCCTTTTCCACGGCAGTAAATTCACTCTTATCAACATTAAGTTCATAAAATCCATTGTTTGTCTTGTCTGCCAATGCAGGCTGACTCTAACCTTCATCGAGACGAGACGTCTGGTGTTAATTTATCCATTACTGCCTGTGCAGGCCCGTAATTAATATCAACGTGACGGGCCTTTCTATGATAAATAATGCATTTCCATTGATCTTTTTTTGTTTGTTTGTTTGTTGAGGATAACGTATTATGTAAAAGTAAACAATAGGAAAAAAAAAGAATTGTATGCTTATGAAAACAATTGTGAATCAATAATGTGATTCATAATTACACCTGGCTTGTTGAGCGATCATTGTTTTCGTTCAGTTTGTGAAAAAAAATATTATGCAGCGTTGATAATCTCAAGACTGTGCAAGTCTTCCTGTCATGTCTCAGGACAAATATCCGTGAGCTTTCATCGCGTGATGATTCATGTGACAAAATCAAAAAAAATTGTTTATTATTTATTTATTGGGCCTTCCTCATGTTTATTCAATGTACTCTTGACAACCGAGCCATTTCCTTGTTTGCTATTTCGATGTTTATTTAACATACCAATGGTACAATTTCTGACATCCTCGAAAATTGCCTCTTTCTCTCTTGAATATTCATTGATTTGCAACCGAAATAACCTATTTTGAACGGCGACAAAAAGACATCTGTGCGATGCATATTCTGTTGTTGCAAAATAAAGAAAGTATGAGTGCCTGAACAGCGTGATGTAGCCTATTAGTGAATTTCAGAGTTTGCTGGCTCAGTGATAAATTGGTGGTTTTAATTACGAGGTAAGGGAATATGGTGGTTATTAGGATAGTGCACCGGTGACAACCTTATGCTGTGAATGGGCTGAGCATGCCTGAGAATACATACATAGCAGTCTTTTTGTTCATAATTTTTATTTGTATTTATTTTTTTGGGGATCTCGACTGGGCCTTGGCTGAGCTGAAGCTGTTGAGCATACCAATATCTGCTGAAACTTTAATGCAATTGCGATTTAGCTCTGCCAAGGGAGCGTCGATCGTTATGCAGACCGTGCCGCCGTCTTCTTTCATATTGGCTTGACCTAAAGAAAATCATTGGCTGTGTGATGAAGCACTACCATGCCAGCCAGCTTCCCTGTACTATGCTATATGATGAATGCAAATCACTGTACGAGGGTGCTCATCACATTTTCCTGATTTTTACAACTTCGAAAGCTACCACTGTCTTCCATTTTGGCAAAGAGATATTAAACAGTAATTGCATGAGAAATCCACTAGATATCTACCTCATCATTATTTTATTTAGTGAATTATTTTTTGGAAGAACTTAATTTGTTTATTCATTCATTAGCATTGCCAGAGGAGAGGGTATTGCATTTGGCTCTGCTTGTCTGTCTGTCTGTTTCTTTGCTTGTTTATTTGTCTGTTTGTCCACACAGAACATGAGTGTTTTTCTCTGCATCCGCTTATCAGATTGATGCAAAATTTGCACCATCGGAGTGACTACTCACGGAAAATGTGAAAATGATAATTATGACATCATAGGGCACATGGTGTAGTAGCCACGTTGGAAAAAAAGGAAAACATTTGGACCTCTGTATCTCTGAAACTGCACCAAGGAAAAAATTGAAACTTGGCACACATTAACGTATCCCCCCGTGGCATTTTTCAGGAACATATCCCCCGTGAAAAGCAGGGTCCGACAGTACTCTACCTACAGTATTTGGTCTTCCATTTGATTTGAAGTAAATTTATTTTAATCCCATTCTGAATTAAACTGAATAATATACATCATGGGTCAGGGTCAGATGTCCAATTAAAGTGGGATGTCTTGGTACCCAGTCATGGCTGCCAGCAGTTATAAAGTGGCTGGTCTCATTATGTCTTTCATTAATTAATTGTGTAACACACCAGTACACAAACACCACACAAAAGTTCTGCCGAGGGTTTACAATCTGTGATTGCTCTTTTTCTTGTTTTTTTGCATTCATTAGTTTAGTATTAATGGATGAAATTGCTTCATTGGAAAGCAAGGATAAGCTGACATTTCAGGAATTAACCATTTGTTGGAGCAAACAATGAGGGATGAAGGGTTAACACCTTTCTTTTGCTCTGACAAAGGGTCAACACCCAAAATGACAGCTTCTCCTCGCTTCCCATAGCAGTTCACATATCTCAATCAATGTTCTGTTGATTACATCCATTGTTCATCTTGTCCAACTATGCAGATCAACATTAGCCTTCACCTGAAAGACTATTTATTTAGTCTACATCAGTTTAGTCGAGCAAGGAGAGTATCTTTCAGTTCTCTCAGTTAACATAATTTCCCCTCTTTGTCCTTATGGATAAGATGTTCTCCTTGGAGCCATTGGATATTGGTCAGCTGATACGCTGGTTTATCACCTCCTGAGGCAATGGAAAACCATTGTTTTCTGTTTGACCAGGAACTGCTTCACATCAGCCTTCTTTCTCCAGACGAAGGTAGTTGGACCCGAAAATAGGACAGTTGACTTGTGGTGATTTGCATGTAGGTTTTCGTTGTGTGTGTTTTTTTTTTCCTTCTACCTACAGTGCTTTCAGAAAGTATGCAAAACCCTTGACTTTTTCACATTTGGTTGTGTTGCAGCCTGGATTTAAGATAGGTTTTATTGAGATTTTTTTTATCTCTGATCGACACAAATAACCAATAATGGCAAAGTGAAACATGTTTTTGAAATTTTTACAAAACTATTGAAAATGAAATACAGAAATATATAATTTACATCAGTATTTAACCCCCTGAGTCAATAATTTGTATAAGCGCCTTTGGCAGCGATTACAGCTTTGAGTCTTCTTGAGTATGTCTGTATCATCTTTAGACATCTAGATTTAGGGATTTTCTCCCATTCTTCCTCGCAAATTTGCTCAAGCTTTATCAACTTGGATGTGGAGTGTCGGTGAACAGCATTCTTCAAATCTTTCCACAGATTCTGAATAGGATTAAAGTCTGGGCTTTAGCTTGGCCACTCATGGACTTTCATGTTCTTGTTCAGAAGCCATTCCAGTGTTGCTCTGGCTGTATGGTTGGGGTCATTGTCCTGTTGGAACTTAAATCTCTACCACAGTCTAAGGTCTTTTGCACTTTGAAGGAGGTTCTCATCAAGGATTTGCCCATAGCAAGATGCTGCCACCACAATGATTCATTTTAGGTATGGTGTTAGAAGGGTGATGCGCTGTGCTCAGTTTCCACCAGATGTAGTGCTTTGCATTCAGGCCAAATAGTTCAATATCTGTCTCATCAGACCACAGAATCTTTTGCCTCATGCTCTCAGAGAGTCTTTCACGTGCATTTTTGCAAACTCCAGCCGTTCTGTCATGTGCCATTTTCTCAGGAGTGGATTCCGTCTGGCCATTCTCCCATAAAGCCTGGACTTGTGAAGTGCTGCAGAGACGGTTGTCCTTCTGGCAGGTTCTCCCATCTCAGCCAAGGACCTCTGTAGTTCTGTCAGAGTGGTCATTGGGTTCTTGGTCACCTCCCTGACCAAGGTCCTCCTTGCCTGGTTGCTCAGTTTGGTCGGACAGTCAGCTCGAGGAAGAGTCTGATTAGTTCCATATTATTTCCATTTCCTAATGATAGAACTCACTGTGCTCTTGGGAAGTTTCAACACTCCAGAAATTGTTTTATACCCTTCTGCAGATCTATGTCTCCTCACAATTCTATCTCAGAGTTCTACGGACAGTTCTTTGGACAACATGGTAGAGTGTCTGCTCTGACATGCAATGTCAACTGTGGGACCTTATATAGAAAGGTGTGTTTCTTTCTTAATCATGTCCAATTAATGGAACTGGCTACAGGTGAATTCCAATCAAGTTATAGAGACATCTCAAGCATGATTAAAGGAAATTGGACGAACCTGAGCTCAAGTTGGAGTGTCATAGCAAAGGGATTGAATGCTTATGGACTCGAGACGTTTCAGCTTTTCATTTTTAATTAGTTTGTAAAAATTTATTTACACTTTGTTTTATTGTAAAAATCTACAAAAAAATGTACGCTTTGTCATTATGGGGTATTTGATGTAGATCAGTGACAAAAAATTCAAACTTAATCCATTTCAAATTCAGGCTGTAACACAACAAAATGTGAAAAAGTCAAGGGGTGTGATTACTTTCTGAAGGCGCTGTATATGAGCGTGAAGCAAAAAGCGGGGTTAAGCAGTTGGCTCATGTCCATCCATCCCCATTCATCCATCCATCCATTTATCCATCTGTCATCAGGTCATGATCAGCAGTTTATGATCTCGGATCAACTAATGTAAGTTGAATGTTATATTTTGAACACAAATTGGAACGTGATTCAGAAGACCAGTTTTCTGTTTTAACAGTACTTTGGCTCTGAATTAGTGCCGATCACACATGCGTAGAGAGGAGCGAGATAATATTTTTTTACTCTGCCTGTCTGGCAGTCAAACAAAATTGAAAATCATCACAAACGGGAAACTTACCGTTTTTAGGGATGTCATAAAGGACACAAACAACAGGCACAAATGTAATGTGTTAAATAGGGTGACGTAATAGACACTGGGTAAAATGGCGGTAAAACCGGGAATTCATTTATTTATACGCCTTTAAACCTCTTGAACACTGCAGAACAAAAATCACATTCATAATACTTCCATGAACCTCCAGTTTTGCATTACTTTGACAAGTTGTTAAGGGTGGTGTATGTAATACGAGCCGTCGACCACATCCCCTCAGAAGTGGGCATGGAATGTGAGAGTGTGCAGTATTGGGGTGAAGAAGAGGCCGCCGATAGACTATGTATCACGCCGATTGACGTTGCGTTCCACGGTGATCAATAAAGTCTCCATCTCCTAAACTGTGACTCAACGTCGTCTTATTACAGGGGAAAATGGTGGTTTGTGAGACTGTTTCAGTAGCGCTAAACTTCTGGATTGTTTTTTTAACGATCTTTGAAATCATTATTTCATTAAAATTTAACGGAACTTGAACATTGCGTGGGATATTGTGTTTCATGAACTCTCTAGTTAAAATAGTTTTGGGCTTGATTTTAACTTTCCATTATTCTGAACAAACTATGCAACTTAAGCAATTATAGCTACATTGCATCCTTTATTGCTAACTGCAAAGCACCATAAGCAAGACTGAGGGTGAGGGTGAGAGTAGATGTGATTGTAACTGAAAGTACAAGTCAGAACAAGAGTATGCTGTGGTAAGCTCAATAAGTAAACATTTTGAGGCCAAGGCTGAAAGAGCAGACAGCATATAATCCGCTTCCCCCCATCTTCTTTTTGGCTTCTCATTGCTTGCACAGCTGGATTTTCATCCTTCCGTGTTGAGCCAATTAAAATGACTCCAATTTACTCACCCCGTAAACCAGCATTCTCAGGCTGCAGCTGTGCAGAGTTGGGAGGGGAAGTTTTGTGTGGCAGAGGAAAAAGTAGTAGAAGGAGATGGAAGTCAAACTCCACGCAGTTACTTTTTTATGACGCATATTCTGATCCCGGGAGGCTGAGTCCTCAACCAGTCCCCAGACTCAAACCTTCAGATTTGAGCCTTTAACCAGTGAATGGATGAAGTCATTTTGAGTCATTTGAAATGTAATTGAATACTTTAAATAATTTCTTCCCACAAAGGGGAATTGAAGTACAGCAAAGGGTGAAAAATAGTTTGGCATGAGATGGAATTTAAGGAGGAAAACTTCATACTGGGTTGACTCATGCTGACAAATACTGTCGTTTTGATTCAAAACTCAACCATATAAATCCAGGACTCGACCCGCTCGGATTCAACTCCCGTGTGATGTAAATAAGTCGCTGATTAAAATGGTATAAAATTACTGTGTGTATATATACATATATATAAATAGTTATACATTTAATATATGGATGGATATATATATATATATATATATATATATATATATATATATATATATATATATATATATATATATATATATATATATATATATATATATATATATACATATACACAGTAATTTTATACCATTTTAATGGGTTAACTCTTGGGTGAGAACACAACCAGTGCGAGCATGTAGAAATATCCAGCAACCACCGGCCACTGTACCTGCTTCATCTGCCATTGCACAGCACCAACCTATCATCTGCGAACCCTATCTGTGCAGACCAGTACAATGCAGATATGTTCAGGATATTGAGCCGAGGTCAGATCTCATTTCATTTACGTATGTTGGAAGCAACCTTCATCCTTACCACCAATCCAATATTATGTCGTCAAAAGGAATTTGTATGATCTCTGCCTCTTTCAGCATGGAAAGATCAAGGGAAGTATGGTAACAAATGCTGAATGGGCCTTAGGGGAAACCCATCCCCCCTCTCTCCAGGATGTGTTTGCAAACGTCAATCATCGACGAACTCTGCTCCAGCCAATGGAAGCTCGAGGTGAAGATGATGAGCTGACAAATGGGCTTTTGGATTAACTGTGACGTCATTACGGTTGAACCAATCAACGTCTACCTTATTGAGACTTGTGTATAAAGCACACGCCTTCACTTCCTCCTTCACTTGCTGTGATTTTTACCGTGAAGAGTGCAGCATGAAAAGCTTCGGTCACTATGATGCCGTGTTTGTTTGTATCCATCTTAAAGTTTTGTAGCACCAAACATCTGTTGGTGTGTGTGTGTGTGTGTGTGTGTGTGTGTGTGTGTGTGTGTGTGTGTGTGTGTGTGTGTGTGTGTGTGATGATACGATGTAATATATTATATAATATATTGTATAATATATTATATAATATATTATATAGAGTGTTGAAACTTCCCAAGAGCACAGTGAGTTCTATCATTAGGAAATGGAAATAATATGGAACTAATCAGACTCTTCCTCGAGCTGACTGTCCGACCAAACTGAGCAACCAGGCAAGGAGGACCTTGGTCAGGGAGGTGACCAAGAACGTCGATGAGATACGTTCTGGCCTCCCAACATAAGTCCAAAAATCATAAATATAATAAAAACAAAGAAATTTCATTGAAAAATATGAACAATTGAGTGAAATTAGATGAAATGAGTAACATTTACCATCAATAAGATGGCTTTACTGCTTGGAGTACTGTTGGTGGGTAGCCTCAGTCAGTTCTGCTTGAAATAGCCATGGCACGGAGGTATTTGATCGATCTCCCAGGAGCGACCCACAAATCCCTCACATCTATAATGTTGTGCTCTTGCCTTTGTGGAGATATATTATGTTGATCTAGCCCTAATTTTATCATTATTTTGACGAATGTAACGAATAGTGGACTCATTGATGTTGTAGTCTTTCACCAACACAGTAACAGGTGCACCACTCTCAAGTCGATCTAATATTTTCACTCTTTCCGCCGTCATCACTTTCTTCACTTTTTTATTCTGCTCTTCAACAGATGCACCACTTCATAGTCCCATGATAAAATAAACAGGATACAAAGTATCACAATAAAATACCGCACCTCACCAATCGCCAAGCAGCCAGAAGACAATGATGCGGCTGTGTAGCAGATGCTGGAAGACTCAGAATGTAAATTTTGAAATTGTTATATTTTCCGGCGATATGGTACAATCATAATGTTACACATACCACGGTGCCCCCAGAATCCGAACGCCCCATTGTTTGAACAAATTGGAATCTGAACAATTTTTTCGAGAAAATTTTGCCCTAAAAACCGAACACATTTTCGAAAAC
>NC_140966.1:2258039-2263039 GCF_056783735.1 Eptatretus burgeri
AAATTAACAAAAGAAGCACACTGACCCTTTGACATGATGCTGACGTCATGTACACATCACCTCCAACCTCAGAGACATCCATACGACACTCAAGGCTTTGCAGACTGATATTTAAAGCCTGTACATATTCATCATATGCCTGGTGTAAGCTTAATGGTTAGGGTCGTGGGCTTGCGATCCTCGGATCCTAAGTTCAAATCCCACTTGTCTGTTGAATTCATACCAGGTGGGGTTCACTCTGCCTGTCATCCCTCTGAGGTTGGCAAAATGAGTGCCAGCTTGCTGTTGTCCTGTGTTGGAGTGGTGACCCATCCAGGATTGTGTCCAATAGCCAAGTAGACTGCTTTGGCAGCACCAATGCTCTGCACAGATTATGGTCCTGACGGATGGAAAGATATGTCTTCATCAAAAGCCAGATTGAATCATCAAAATGCTTGCACAAGATAAAAAGAAAATTTTGCAAAAAAAATCTAATTGCAAAAAGAGGTTGTTTTGAGTTGATTGCAGTGACATCACACATTGTGAGCTTGCTGAAGAAAAGAAACAATTTTTTTGCAGAGGGCTGAGATTTTTAATATATGTATTTTTTTTGCAGAACGCTGAATTCCTACGGTATTTCAAAGTTATATTGATGAAATGTGTCAAAGTTATGCAAAATCGATGATATTCTGGTTATGAAGAGGTAAAGAAAGCTTTTGTACTCGGCATTCATTTGGTAATTATGAAGAAGTAAGTAGACATTGACCTCAAAAAACCTTTTTTTTCCTTTTCTATGAGTACCAACCAAAATGTTATATATTTTTTCAGTGAATGTTGATGATTAAACTTTCATGATCCTGGTGTAAAGATAGATAAAGTAATGAGGCACTGTAAGACTGAAGATATGAGACATAATGGAGCATTCTGTTTGTTATAGAACACAGTTCGGAAGTTTGGAATGATCTGGGGCCTTTTCTTGAAGCTGCGTGCAGAATCTTCCTTGAATTATGGCCCTGTCATGATGTCAGCAGACTTGAATTGTAGGCCTGGCAGCATTGTCAACAACTGCAAGTAAAAAAACGGAAAGGAGTGAAAACTGCACGCCTCGATGCATTTTTGGGAGACAGCTGTACACATCATAACTGTACAGCTGTGGATACAGAGCAGAAGGCTGTGGATACAGAACAGAGGGATTCAGACATTGTGAGCTATTGCAAATCATGTCATTGGCTTCATCTCACGAATTTAAATTCAGGAAACCTAAAGTCAGGCAATGCTGTTAATCTTGCTGTCAGATGATTGCCAGGGATATGCCATTTTGGTTGTCAGATATCGGAAGATTTATTCGCACAGTGACCTGCTGCCTTGTAAGCATGTTTTCTACATTTTCAGTATTGTCACAATTTGTCAGTGCAAGCGATCCGTCTCCATTATTTATTTATTTCGTTATTTCCTCAATATTCATCATCATTCTGTTATGGCATGTTTTGGGAGGATGTCATGCTATAGGCCGAAACCTGTATGACAGCTGCCATGGCTTGTTCATCTTGGACTGACACCTGCACCGATATCTTGCTGAGCTCTTGTGCTCTCTCTTTCGCCTGACTGCCTCAAAAAACCACCAATTTCGATCTCGTTGCCAGATCAGGCCTCATTTTAGCGATGCCTAAGGCCCTATGCCTTATCTTTGGCTGAGGATTGTTTTATTCATGTTTTAATTGCTTTATGGGGCTGGCAGGATCATCAAAAAGGAATGCACTTTTGCCTCTGACCTGTTTAACCTGGGTTTCAATCTTGAGTCATCCTGGTGTTTCGCATGCAGGGCAATGCATCAATGTTTGTGTCGTCCCTCTCTGTTAATACGAGTCGACATCAAAGATCGCACAGTGTCCTTAGGAAAGAGTAAATTAGTAATACCTGCTTCGACTGACTGCTGGGAAGGCAAGGGCAAACCTCCCAGCATAATACTCACCCTTACAATTGCCCTGGAACCACTTAGCAGCACCAATGTTCTGTAAAAAGTGTGGTACATTGATGATGATGATGATGATGATTATTTTATTTATGCATTTCCTGTTTATGCCCAAACAAGTTTTTATTTTGAATTTCATCTTGAAGTTTTTGAGGTGTAATTATTTCTGCTAATATTTGCTTACTTGACCTTCATATTACTTTTTGGAGGGATCTTTATTTCCATATGTAACAGTCTTCATGTTTCCCTCTACATTTATCAATGTCTTCACATCTAAGCCTTCTCAGCTTGCACGCTGACTTCAGTTTGATGTTGACAAAGGTTGCAACCTAAGGCCAACATCCATGTGATAGTTGGGTTTCTCCTTCACTTTTTTCTCTTTCTCATTCTCTCTTTTTCTCTTCTCACTTAAATTCCCCTCTCTTCGGTCCCTGACCCATTTCACATTTTTCATAGATCTTCCCCAGCTGGCAATTACTTTTTATCCTACCCAGAACACATCTCACGTCGAGCCAAAGACATGCCTTTTCCATATTATTTTCTTATCAAGACATTGTTTCCACAAGAAAGAAAAAATAAAATACAACCATCAGTATTAACCAATATCGCATTTGGAGTGTGATACAATATTATTTATGGACATAGTTGTTGAAATACTATCATTACCTCCACCACTGAAGGTGTATGGAGGTTGTGTTTTCAACTCTGTCTGTCTGTCTGCCTGTCTGTCTGTCTGTGAGCAAGATATCTCAAAACTTGGTGGATAGGCTGGGTGTGTGACGAGGACGAATTGATTCGATTTTGGTGAAGATGCGAATCCAGATACGGATCCGAGGATTTTAAAATTATTTTTCTGAGTTATTCTTCACTGTTGAGAAATGGGGCCAAAAATGATATATGGCACGATATTTCAAAACAGGTATGGACGGATTATGACAAAATTTGGTGGATGAGTACGTTAGGTGACGAGAACAAGCCAATTCGATTTTGGTTTAGGTCCAGATACAGATCCGGCTTATCAGTGGGATATAAAATGTAAAGTGTTCAGCCTGGCAGAGGTCCATATGGGCTCTACCAAGTGCAATTCCAGTTAGTTTTGTTATATAGAATGGCAGAGTACCCCGCTACGGGAGATCTTGTTCCGAGCATGCAACATGTTCTTCTGACCCATACCTTTATTTGGGTGCTGGATAGGCAACTGACAGCCCTGTGTAAGCAAAAAATAATTACAAAATAGCCATGAAGTTATGTGTATGAAATAAAAACGTACCAACTGCTTATAATTCAAAATACCTCACTGCACTGTAAATGGTGGAGACTTGTAATACTCTCGCCAACCTGGAGGCGGCGCCACACGGTACACGTTCACACTGAGAATTTGTGTCTCTCCACCTCCCCCAAAGACCACCGGCAAAGATAAAACCTCCCCTGCACATTAATTGGGGTCATGGTGATCCTCTGTCGCAAGTCTGGATGGAATCGGGCCACAACTGTGAGAGTAGTCGCGTGACAAACAAACACACAAACACCGGTTCGCGAATTGTCGTGAGGATAAGGGAAGAAAGGGGGGAGTGATTGTGAATTTAACGTTCCATCTTTATTTACTTTTAACATTGTTCTTAACAAACGGGAATAGGAACAACGCAGGCATGATGGGCCGAATGGCCTTCTCATGCGTCAAAGTTCCTTGTGTGTCCTTGTGTAACGTTGCTAATAATAGGAAGAAATGGGGACGGGAGGACAGAAAGTTGGGGGTGAGTGTACACAGAGCTGGAAGAGGGAGATTGAGATGTTGGGAAAGGGGGGGGGATAAGGATTTGGGGTTGGAAGAGGGATTGAGTACTGTGGGTTTGGGGCAGTTGAGGATATGAAAAAGAAAATGAGAAGGGGTGGATGACAGAGTTGGCTTGGGGGAGGGAGGGCAGAGAGGGGACAGAGTTGGGATTGAGGGGTTTGAGACCTTTGAGTGCGTGAGGAGGGGGGGTGTTGAGGATATTGGGTTGACAGGGTGTTTGAGGATTTGATGAAAAGGGGAGGGGAGCACAGAGTTTGGGTGTGCTGGTGGAGTGGGGGGGGGGTGCAGAGAGATGCCAGAGTTTGGAGGAGGGTTAAGGACATGGGATTGTGTGTGATAGTTTGGGGGAGCGGGAGGGGGGTGGCGTTCAGGACCTAAAGTCACATCTTACATAATGCAGAATTTTCATGGGTGGGTGATAGTCCTGTTGGGCCTTTTGGGTCTGTCGGGTCTTTTGGGTCCTCTAGGTATTTTGTATTCTCCGGGTATTTTAGGTGCTCTGGGTCTATTGGATGCCCTGGGTATTTTGGTTATTTGGGGTCTTTTGAATCCTCTGGGTCTTTTGTGTCCTTGGGGTCTTTTGGGTCCTCTGAGTTTTTTCGTATTTTAGGTCTTCAGGGTCCTTGGGGTCTTTTCATTATTTGGGGTCTTTTGGATGTTTTGGTTCCTCGGGGACTTTTGGGTCTTTTTTTCTCTTGCGAGTCTTCAGGGTCTTTTTGGTCTTCTGTGTACTTTCAGTCTTTTGGGTCCTTGGGGTCTTTTAGGTCCTTGGGGTCGTTTGGGTCTTTTGGGTCCTCAGGGGGGTATTTTGGCATTCGTCAGTGGCATCTGCTGGCATTAGTCAGTGCATGATAAATATCCCACGATGTCCTTGAAGAAGAGACGAGTTATCAGGAACATCCTGCCTAATTCCAAAGTCCTGCCTGGACTGCACATGGCAAGTGCTCTGGTCTTCTTGAAGGCTTTTTCACACCAGGTTACACTGCTTTCTATCTGTGTGTATGGTTGCTGTCTGTGCAGTAGCTTCTGCACTACAAACAACTTGACCAGTTGGTTCACATATTTCATGTGAAGGACCTTCTTTGGATATGAAGGACAACCAACACTTGTCTGTCATATATGTATTCCTTCCTCTCGCCCCACTCCCTCCCCAACCCCCAGCACACTACTCCCCCCATCCCATTTTTACCCTCTCCTCCTTACCCCTCCACCTGCCTCCTCATACCTCTTTCCTCTTTTCATTCTTCCCCTGCT
>NC_140966.1:2270539-2308039 GCF_056783735.1 Eptatretus burgeri
GATTAGATTTTGGTTCCAGTCCAGATGCAGATCCGGCCAATACGGGATACAAAATGTAAACCGTTTAGCCTGGCACAGGTATGCACTATACCGAGTGCTGTTCTAGATAGCCCGTGCATGCGAAGCAAAAACCAGCGTTAAGCAATCGGTCGCGTGTGTGTCTTCATTTTGTTATAACCCCCCCTTCATGCAGACCCCTTCATGGAGACCCCCTTCAATGTTTTTTTTTTTTTTAACAACCTCTAGGTTTCCGTATTTTCATCATCAGAAACGCATGCCGTGTTGAAGGAAAATTGTGGTGCTATTCACTTATTCCTACACGTGGATTTGTTTAACACACTTCATCTGGATGAGGTGTGGCCAACACTCCTGTGTTCATTTACGTCATTATGTCGTTACTGCAATTGTGATTATGTAAATTGTTCCCACAGTAGTTTATTTTACGAGGGAGAGTGTTACCGTCGATGGCAATGGAAATACCAGCGAATCTCCCTGAATGGCTTGGAGGCTGGTGGAGGCTTGGACACAAAATATAGCTGCTCCTGATGTTTTATCATCACAAACAATCATTATATGAAACAAAAAGTGAAGGAATAATTATGGTCCACTGTTAGGCCCGTGCCTTGGGGTAGTTACCCCACTTGCCCCCCACTCCCCCAACTCTCGGTGCCCGTGCTCACACGAAATCCTTCTCAAGACTGCGCGGGGTCAATATTCTTTGAATACCATCTAGTTTTTCAAGTAATCCTTCAACTTTGAGTGATTGGGCCAAAAACGATATGTAGCACAATATTTCAAAAAGTTGTGGATGGGTTCTTACAAAACTTGGTGGATGAGTTCGATGGCTGACAAGAACAAGCTGATTAGATTTTGGTTTAGGTCCAGATTAGGATCAGTACCTTTCAGAATCCTTGCAGAAAGACCTCCCTATTGTGTGTCCATACCCTCGCTAAAGTCCAAGTTTCTGAATCAGGATTATCAGCTGCTGTAGTTTAACAGGTACAAGAAAAAGTGATATCTAACATGGGTGCAGATAGTCGCAACCCCTACATGAATAGCACAATCAAAGCTTTGATGCTATGGATACGTAATCCTTTAGGAGGAGCAAGGGACCTCACACACACAAACATAATGGATTCTGACACTTCAATGTGAACCATGACAAGCTGAACCTTACTGCATCCTGTTGTGCTTGGCTTGAAAATCGTTTTTGTTGTTTTCTCCTCTCCAAGCATCAAATTTTTTATTGAATTTTTTTATTTATTATTTTTTTCATCTCATTGTTATCACTGTTATCTCCTGCTGTGGTTAATGTAATTCAGGGCATGCACAGCAGTAGTTAATATCCTTCTTCATAATTCATCATGCAGTGAAAAAAGGTCGGTAAACACCATTTGTCCCATCATGTCTGTGTCCTATTCGTCCACACATTGCAGGCAGTGCTAATTGTACATCTATCTCCAATGATGAGAAATCTTGTCAAAATATACTGGGGGAACTTTAACACACACACTGTAAATGGGTAACGCGACGGCTGGATTTACATCCTCATCTGAAGGACTGCTGCTCTGAGATATCGTGCCACCTCATGGTACCTTGCCAATTTGGTTTGGTTGCTTAATTAGTTAAATCTGATCCCTTTCGGGATCTCAATCACACTTGTGCTCATGCTAATAACTGAACTCAGTTGCTATCCCACATTCCTTCGTACACATATTGTCCCTTTTTGCTTTTTGTCTATATACATGCTCAACACGTGAATCAAGAATCTAAGATATGTACATCCATATTCTTGCAGGTATTGATGTTATTCATTGACACTTTGTCTTCACAGGATAAACTTGAACGGCACTCGGTAGAGCGCGTACCTCGCCAGGCTGAATAGTTTACATTTTGTATTCCACTGATAGGCTGGATCTGCATCCGGACCTTAAATAAAATCGAAATAACTTGTTCTTGTCACCTAATAACTCATCTACCTCGTTTTATCGTAACTTGTCCACAACCTTTTGAGATATCATGCGACACATCGTTTTTGGTCCCATCTCTCAGTGTTGAAGAACCACTTAAAAAATCATCAGATCCAGATCCGGATTTGGATCTTCACCAAAATTGAACCAATTTGTCGTGGTCATGCACCCAACGTGTCCACCAAGTTTCATCCGAATCCGTCTATAACTTTTTGAGATATCGTGCTCACAGACAGACAGACAGACAGACAAACAGGGGTGAAAACATCACCTCCAACCCCTCCAGTGATGGAGGTAATGAAGGTGAATATATTTGAGAGAAATATAACATTTATGTGAGCAGTCTGACTCTGCTCTGGAGCGCATTACAACACTCTTGCGACAAGATTGACTCAAACATAATCAATAAACGAATCAAATCGATCACTAATGGAGGTGAGGCAGTTCTCAAGGTGGTCACTGATATTGATTTTCGTTTAAGTCAGATTTTATTTTTGCTATTATAACAAGTGTTACCATATCCTTAAGAGTTCATGGAAATCCCTTGAAAGTGCTTTTGGTTTATATTACAATGATTTATTTTGTTATCAAATATCAATTAATAAATTTCCTGATGGAATCGTACTTTTACACCCCACTGTTTATACTCTTTATAATGCTCATAATTATTTTGTATCAGATCGAGGCACATGCTTGAGAGTGCCTGTATGATTTAAATATATTGAGGAAGTTGTTGATGTTAATGTCTTAATTGCAAGTTGAAGTTACACCTCTTTCTCGCCTCATCGACCAATCACTAAAATGATTACATTGAACATTTGCTTCACTCATTTAACCTTGATTGCATGCTTGCATGTAAAAATACAGTATTTCCTGAAATAGTTTGTTCTCTGAATAATTGATTCCAAAATCAGAATAAGGGGCAATTTATTGTTGATGGTTGTGCTAGATTGACAATCATAATTTCCACCCTTTTATATTTTTGCACCCAGTCACTCAATTTTGCTAAATCTTTTAACTGTTCATATGCTTTTGCATTCTGATAGATCTTGAGAGAGAGAGGAACACAATCGAAGAAATTTGACAGTGGCTTCATGCTGGAGAAGGGTATACCTGTGACTGCAGAATAAAGTGTAGTTTGGGCCAGAGACAGAGACAGAGAGACACAGACAGACAGACATACAGACAGACTCAGAGAACATTTGACTGTGAGTAGGGAAATGAAGAATGGCTAAATTCCTGAGTAGTTTGAAAGAGGAAGCAGGAAAATGTTTTCCGTAACAGGAGAGATTCTAAATGTGATTCACTATTAACATAAGTTTAGAGTGGACAATGAACAATACCTTGTAATGATTATAAATTAAACGTTGGCGGTCTCACCGACACTTTAAGATAAATTGCCTTCTTAACCCCCATTCATGCTTTTCATGTTGTGCGGACCAGCTGTCATAATAAGCTGTCATTGTTCAGCAGATGTTGACGCACATACGGGCATCTGACTTTTGGAATTGCTGCAGGTCTGCTTCTAACGAGAGGCTGAGACCTTTCAAGCATTCCAAAGTGTGAAATGTGAGGGCGGTTCAAGCATGACCTGGACATTTTGTTGTAGAATGTCTTGAAAGTATCTTACAATGTTGAAATTACCTCTTTAAGGAAGTTATACAAGAAGAGACCAACATTGCTAAATGTGCTATGCTCGAACAGAACTTTGTCATCATGTTCCTTGTGACATCATTTGTTCACACTTAAATTGTAATACGATTGGTGAAAGATGACAACCAAATAACCTCATGTGTGATCAAGAAACCTGTACATCCATTGCATTGAGTTCATTGGGCTGCACCAGAGGGAGAGGAAGATGATTTCTTGGAAACGATTGTCACCTGTAACGAGAGCTGGGTCCATTATTTAATGGCAGAGTCAAAACGATGCCGCATTTAGTCAAGACAGTCTTGATCCACATCACACCAAGAGTTCAAGGGTCTTCCTGGAAACTGGAAATCAGCCAACATCATAGAATTACATTTAAAAAAGTTGCAAAAATTGACCCCCTTAACTACATGCTTATCAGCTTACTTACAATCATCGGCAAGGTCATGAAATCCATCATCAAAGCTGATTTTAAATTTTCCTTTTCTGCAACAGTCTCATCTCAGGTTATGAATTCAGTTAAGGTCACTCGACTTTTTACATCCTGCTTCTACTTTCCCAACAATGGATGGAGGCCCTCAATATCAAAGACGTCTTTCAAGACATATCTCGAGCTTTCAATACAGTCTGGCATCCCACCTTGCTCTCCAAACTCTCTCTCTCTACGGAATCCAAGGTCAACTCCACACATTGGTTACTTACTTTCTCTAATTTCATAGCCAACATGTGGCTCTCAATGGAATCTTCTCATCTCCTCTCGTTGTCAAGACTGGAGTGTTCTGGACCCTGTCCTATTCCTAATCCTCATCATTCCCCTGCTCTTTCCGTGCTTTTTTCCCCCACCCTCCCGCCACCTCCCCCCAGGTTTCTGCAGGTCACACGGACCACCGGCAACCTCGTTTTTGTGAATCTCCCAAAATCCAGAATCATTACTCACCTCCACTCATTCGTTTCTCTTTTTTCCCTCTGGTGGAATCAACTTCCACATCCTCTTCAGTCTCATTATTCCCTCCAGGTCTTCAAGACAGCTTTTCACTTCCATCTCAGATCATCTCCAATTGAAAACCATAATCTTTCTACACTCGTTACCCACCCATCCCTCCCCTCATGCAAGCCCATCTCTTTCCAAATTTGCAGTTTTTCCTTCCTGGGAAGTTGCCTCTATCTCTATGTCCATCTTGCCCAACCTGTGTGTCCTCCCCTTCCCCACGTTCTTCTTTCCGCACATCCCATATTTGTCCGTCTCCCTCTATTTTCTCCCTCATCCCTGCCGTTGGTGCCCCCCCTCCCCCGCTCTCTACCATTCCTTTAGTGCTGTTGTGTCGTGATCCATTCTATTTTCTTGCTCTTCCACGAGCCTTAACTTTGTATCCAAAAATAAGTGTGATGCAGAGGATTGGCAGTATGCTCAGAAAGTAAGCTGTGTTTTACTGTATGATAATGCTCGGCCTCGCATGGCAGATGTGTGACCAATGACTCTTTAGGGGTTCTGTTCTTAATCATCATCCTTACATTCCAGACTTGTCACCTTGTGATTTTCATCTCTTTAGACCACTCCAAGAACATGTGGGTTGGATTAACTTTATTAAAGCAGAAGGTGACAATTACTTTGTGCCTATCCTAAAGATTTCTATGAATGTGGCATGATCATGTTACGGCATTAATCGGACAAGGGTGTATGTGTAGCAGAGGAATATGTTAAGAAAAAGGCAAAGCTTCAGTTTCAGAAAAAAGGAGAAAAACTGCTTTACTTTTAGATTTTCTAATATATAAGGTCATTTAACCTTGAACTATTCTTTTATGATGAGAAAAAAAAACCATAAACAGCTTTGAATTTTAACTCTCAAATATTTTTTTTCTTCTACTTCCTCTTTGCTGTAAAGTTCCTGGTTGAACTTACATGTCGATTAAGTACAGGATAAGACCTTGTGGGAGACATCATCAGTATCACACTTGCAGAAACTACAAAGTGACAAATCAACACAGCCTATGGAATTTGAACCTCTGATTCTAACATTATGAGACATGCACCCAGACGTGAACACCAAACTTTCAAATATGTATTTACAGGAACCACACACCGCAGCGGAGGTTTATATCATGTTTATCAATTTGCACCAAATTTGCAGTCTGTTTGAGTTACTTAATTATTGTAAGTGTATTAAATACGAGAACCAAGGTGGCGATGAGCTTCCAACTTGGCCATAAAGTAGAGTTATCGGAAGGATTATATACTTGCAGTACTTGTAATAGTTGTAGTCGTAATAATTCCATTACAAGGAACTCCAACACAGGAGGAGGTGATTAGGCCTCTCAAAGCCTGTGTTGTTGTTGTCAATTTATGATTGTCTGGCCGTGCTCTCTCTCCTTGTGATTTTAATGCTGAGCGTCAAACAAGGAAGCAGTTCGTACCATTTTTATAGTCTTTGGTATGACTCAGAGAGTAAACTCAAACCATTGCGTCACCGAGTCTGGTTGTTTTAACTTAGTGTAGTAATCGATATGTTCGTGCTTAATTTTGCAGTTATTATGCCTCGGTGTGAATTTCTTTTCTTAACAGCAACCAAATTGGTTTGCAAGGCTTCGTCGGCCTTTTCTGTGGGGTTGCTAAGGATCGGGCCTTCACCCGCTAGTCTGCACAGGCCGTGAGACAGGGCTACCCTTCATTGTCTCCTCTGGTGGGAAGGGTGCATAGAAGGGTGAGGCTTTTGAGAAAAAGACTTTTGTTTGTGGATCATGGTGTGGGTGGAATTATAATTGCATGCTGCAAGGGCAATAGGAGATTTAGCTTGGTGAGCACAGAAGAAGAAAAAAAAAAAAAAGGTTTGTTGAAAAAGAAATTAAATGTACTAAAAGTTAAACAACGTGACTTGTTGCTGATTATTGCATCTGATTCAATAATGCTGAATTTTAATTTGAAAGACTGTAACCGAAACTGATAGCTCGTCGGTTTTGTGTCATCGCTTTTGCGTGATTTTCACCCAAGTTGTGTAATGGTTGAGATGACATCAAAAGCTGATTGTGATTCCGAGTATTAGTTGGTGTTTTTACATGTTGGTCACAATAATGCCCGAACTAATACCATAAACCAGCCTATTTCAGTCCACAGCAGGACAAAGTCCTCCTTTAATCCTCGTTGAGAGGTTTTGGCATACCAGCCCCTCTTACCCAGTGCAAGTTGGTGAGAGTGAACAACAGTGGAAATCAAATTCATGCCAGTAAGTTGAGAACATTTCAAGACTTGTTTGGCTGAACAACCTGCTCACCTCAACCAACGAACCCTTCTATATCCAGAAGATTTGTTTTGCTGGTGCATCTGCTAGTTTTTGCCAAAAATGTCATGCAATCACAAGATTTTTGGAATATCTTACATTTAAGTTGACAAAAATCTATGTTTAATGTTTAATTTGTGAGGATCCTGAACTACAGGCTGTTATACCTGTGCAGTTAACATGGTTTGTAGTGTTTGCATGCTTTATAAATGAGTCAGAATAGAGGGGAAACTGAAAAACAATGGTAGGTAAAGACCAGTGGTGGTAGGTTAAGGGAAAGTGCAGTGGGAGGATGCATAAGGGAATCATGATAGGAGAACGAAAGGGATAAAATGGAGCTGTGTGAGTACCTGAATAGGAGACGATATTGGGAATTAAATTAAGGAAACACCAAGTGTAAAAATGTTTGCTGATGATGCAGAATTATTAAGGCTTATGAAGGGTTTAAATAAAATGGTCTCATTCCCCAAAGTGTTGCTGTCATATTTGTGAAGTGGTATGTTAGTGTCACGATATAAGAGGGGAGGGTGGGGAGGCATAGAACTATAAAGGTTGAGTGTATCACTGTAATGCGTGAAACGTCAGCAACACCTTGCTTCCCACGGTGGTTACCTTACCGCTTTGGCTTTCAGTTGATAAAATCCAACATATATTATTGACCTACTTAAAGTTATGATCCAGGTAAATACTCAGATTTGATTGAGGAGCCTGGATTTTTTAATCAGGGAATACATATGCATCAATTTTGTTTCTGAGAATTAGATATTGCAATAACTGTCTGATTACAATGCAAATTTTTTCATCACTAGTACATCCGCTCTCTTAAGGAATGGCAGGAAGGATCATTTTATTGTCCTCTGGGGCATACAGATTAAAGTAGATCTCGGCTCACATTTCTTAGTCGATGGGGGACATGATAAGCATATAATGCCTCAAGAATGTTCGGTTTTGTCACTTTCAGTTTAATGTTAAACAGCAGTAGCAACTTTTTAAAAATGTAATCATACACATTTTTGGATTATAATATTTTTTTTATTTCTGGCAGGTGTGCCCCACAAAATGCCACAATAAGCTATTGTGGCATTTGTCCAAGGAAGAAAAACCCCTTGGGGAGGGGGAATATTAGTAGTATTAATATTGTTTCGTAATAACATTAATTTCCCTGAAGATTTTGCCGAGAAAAACAAACGGTTACTTTAGCCATCTGAACTAAAATATCGGAGATAATGGGACATTCGGACGAACAGTCAATTTGCACCCTCATCTATTCAACACTATTATCTCATGAAGTTCCCCCAAAAATCCAAGTGAAGATGGTGACTGATGTTTTTTTTTTTGTTTTTTTTACAAAGACGACACAAATTCAGTTTTTTTTGTAATACCATTTATAGTTAATAACAATTTTCTGTGAGGTTTGAAACTGTAGCTTTAACAGCGGTAAATGTTATTTGTTTAAAGCATGTAATATGTTTAGCAGCAATAAATGACTTTGCTGCATTTTATTTGGGAATCGATCAAAATTGACTTTCAACCCTAACAATTAATATATTATGTTTAAACACAGCGTACGTTCTAAAATCGACTTGCTCTCCTGTTTCTGAAAATGTAAACCTTTTTTTTTTTGGTGCCCGAATGCCTCACTGCGAAGTCACCCCTGTTCATGCCTGTTGTTTGTGTCCTCTCAATTTTCAATAGCATTCAATTTAAATAAGTTGTTCCTCAATCATAAACTGGCAATACAGATGGGCAGATGGACACTGGACAGACAGACATGAACCAATTGCTTCACCCTGCTTTTCGCTCTGCGTTTAAGGAGTAACTAGAACAACACTTGGTAGAGTGAATATTTACATAAATCAAAATCTAATGGGTTTGTTTTTGTCACCTACCCAACTCATCCACCAAGTGTTGTCCTCATCCGTCCATAAATTTGTGAATTATCATGCGAGATATCGTTTTTGGCCCCATCTCTCAATGGTGAAGAATCACTTAATAAATTATATTATCCAGATGTGGATCCTCACCAAAATCTATACACTTCATCCTTGTCATACACCCAAGTTGTCCACAAGTTTCATACAAATCCATCCATAACATTTTGAGATATCCTGCTCACAGACAAACAAACAGGGGTGAATAGATAACCTCTGTCCACCTTCGGTGGTGGAGATAATGACTACAGGGCATATACATTTACTGACAGTGGGAAAAGAAAGAGAAGCTGATGTATGAATTGAAATTGAAACAGTATAGAAACTCTTGGAAGTTGATGCAGGGTTTGGCATACGGTGATGATGAGCTAACATCTCTAGTGAATGGTGGGAGGAACAGGATTCGGCAAAAACTGGAAGATGTTTCCACCTAAAGGAGAAAAGTAGGACAAAGGATTGCAGGCGAGCTGTCAGTCTTAGTTTAGGTCAGCAAACAAGGAGTTGGCTGAGCTTCGATGGTATTTGACTGGACTGGGTTGCAGAGGGGTGGAAAGAGAGTTGGTGGTGCAACACCAGAATAATAATAATTAAAAAATGGAAAAGTCTCTAATGAGCTAAAAGTAGGAGCAATTCATGTGTCATACGTACACACTTAAGTCTTCAATCGGTTACATGCATACACATACTGTCTGGCCAAAAGTATTAGGACAACATACCCAAACCTGAAATGTACCCTCCCAACCTGGATGTCCTTTTTTGTCCACACAGTAAATCAAGCAGCATGTCCTTTATGAAGGTATGATATAGTGACATTTTGGCCAATTTTTTACCATCAGTTTGATGAAGTATCGCTGCGAGGGCCCTTATGTCTATCAGTTGCTGAGAAACATGTTTTTTTTTCTCTTGTTTATTCAAAAGTATACACACTTGTTGATACCACATTAACGGGTAATTTTTCAATCTATACATAGCACAGTTTCCCATAACATCAGCAAATCTTACCAATTTTATGTGGAAAGATCTAGTGAAGCCACTGCCTCCAAAAATAATTTTACCCTTTACTATTCCCACTTTTACTGAACCGCTGGGTATAACCACTATCTAATGCAGTGCAGGCATTTGCATATTGGTGAGTTTCACTCCTCTAATGTAGAGATAAGTATATTGCTCTTCTCTGGCCTTCTGACATATATCATTACTCTGCAACATGTGGTTTAAGTCGAAGTAGTCTATAATGTAGTTGCATCTCACTTCAAAATCTTTTCATCTGTAACCTGCAAATATAGTAGCAATGAAATCTTCAGATTGATCATTGTACAGTGTCATTTACATCCTTGGAGAACTTGTTACACCCAGATACCCAAGCACTTAACATCAGCAATCCAGTTGCTGAGTGATCTCTCTGCTTAATTGTGTCAATGGGAGCTTCACTTGATGACATTTGTCCTCGATGGGTCGACTACATATTTGTCAATGAGTGCTACTCCCAGGTTGTGCTGACCTCATTCTAACAGCTCGGGGCAGATTACATAATAAGTACCCCTCCTCCTCCCTTCCCCTCCTCCCATGCACCATAAATGGTGAGCTATCTGCTTGCTCTGTATTATTACACCTTGGAAGGACAATCCACAAATAGCAAACTGAACAATAACAACAAAAAATGAAGCTAACTAACTTTCTCTCAAAGCAAAACTAGCTTCCTCTCCAAAATAAAGAAGCTAACTTTTCTTTCCGAAACACCATCTCACAATTAATATTGACAGTTCAATGTTGCTAGAAGTCTCATTCAACTCGTTGATATAAACCTGTAAAAGCAAATTCTCCACTTTATAAATATAATGCCACAAGTCCATCTGCTCCATTTCACCAAATGATTTTGTTTTCCTTTTATTTGAAATTTGGTTGTTTCTATGTGCCTGGCTGTGGCGTTTATTCCACATTTTTCAACAATTTATTCATGCATAGAAGGTGAAGGACCATTTCTTCATTGGCCTCCATGTGAGGGGCGATTCTAAACGAACTAGAACGGCACTCGGTAGAGCGCATACCTCCACCAAGCTGAACAGTTTACATTTTGTATTCCACTGATACACAAGATCTGCATCAGCTTATTCTTGCCATCTACCCAACTTTCCCACCAAATTTTGTCATATCCAATCCATAACTTTTTGAAATATCATGCTACATATTGCTTTTGGTCCCATCTCTCATTGGTGGAGAATCACTTGAAAGATTAATAAATCTCGTATCGGGATCTTCACTAAAATTGAATCAAATCGTACTTGTCATACAACCAACCTGTCCACCAAATTCCGTCCGAATCCGTCCATAACCTTTTGAGATAGCCTTCTAACAGAGAAACAAACAGACAGCGGTGAACTCAACCTCCATCCACCATCAGAAAGTAAGTGAAAGTAAACAGGAACAACCACATGTACAATGAACCCTGCAAACCTGTCTGTGCACATTTCCCCCGCACATTGCAAGGCAGACTATCCATTAATTATCAAAGTTGTTTTATTGCAATATTTTGAAAAATGAGGTATTACTGTGTTCAATGCATTTAGTTCCTTTGACAATGAGGGTCCTTCTACTATCTTGTCAGTGCACCTGTTAGTAATTACTTTAAGGACAGCAACAATGAAAGTTTGCAGTGGCCTGCCAAGACCTGTCGTTTAAACCCAAGAAAACAAATCTGTGACATCTGAAAGCCGCCCTAAGGGATACAGTTTACAGATCACAATCCAGACCGAAACCTCTTGTGAATGAGTAATGGCACATTATTATGCCTCATATAAAGCAAGATTTCATTAAAAGTGTTATTAATTTGGTGTAAGCAGTGCTTTTGCAAAAAGGCAAACCTAATTGGTTGTGAATTTATATCCCTGAATATTTCCTTCGTTTGCAAATATGTTTTGGGATATAATATAAAGTCCTTATAAAGTTAAAGCGTTTTATATTACAATTTTATTTTTTTTAAGGACACCATCTTTGTTTCTCTGCATTGAATTTTGTTTCACAGCAACCGACGCCTTGGCCTTTTCCATTGCCTGTCTTTCATCTTGTTGCCGTTCATTATCTGATTAATTTGCTTGCATACAACAATCCCATTTGCTTTGACATAATTGACATCGCTGCTATGTTGGAGATCAACTCATCGTTGCCAATGACTTGGTCTACGACAATCAGACCTTCTGTTGACTTTAAAGCTGTCAGGATGAAGTAATAGAGGACGATCTGTTTTGATGAACATTAATTGCTGCTGTTATTTCAAATGTTTAGACAACTTTTGTATTTCCAGATTTTCACTCATTCTGGTACTCTCCCTAGTAATCAATCATCAGTGGTACTGACTACATAGATAGTGTAATATAAGGGGATGGTTATAAGTGCTGATACAGAACAAGTCTTCATATGGAACAGTAGGAAAGAGATAAGGTAAAACAAAACCATGAAAACACATGTTATTGTTATGAACATTGGATTATACCATTTAGACAGCTCAAAGGAAATTTTCTGTTCAATCACATCATCTTTTGTCACTGTTACATCAGTGGGCATTTTCAGAAAAGACAGTTGGACTTTTGTGATGAATGGAGTACACTTCATCTGCGGCAATCCCGCAGTGTTTAAAGAAACCACATACGTCCCCTTGTTGCGAACTGGGAAACAATTGTGGTGTTTTAACACTAGCATTGGTTAGTGCTGCACAGTACCCGCACTCAGACATAACTGTGCAGCAACGCATGACATTATTCTAATAGCATACTGTGATCAACAAATGGTTTTCATGGTGCTGGATGCATCATTGGCAGTCTTTTTCTTTCTTTCAGCACAAATAGTACGATATGGTTGAGGCATTTGTCTTTCAGCGTGTTGGAAGAACTGCAATCATGCAAAGACGGCAAAAATTATTGCAGCACTATATGAAATTATTGACGGAGTTAACTTCCATATTGGACGGAGAAAAACAATAAAGAAGGAAAGAGAGCTTTAGTTTTTTTTTGTCAAAATACTCGTACTCTGCACGGGTATATTAATTATTCCAGCCACTATGTAACCAGCAGAGCAGGAATTTTCACAAGGTCCCCTGGATCCATCATCTCCTTGTGCAAGGAATGGATTTTTTTTTTCTATCACCAGCCAGCCTTGATATACGTACGTTTTCTGTTGCCCAGTGGTTGAAGCCATTTTGCATTTGCTTTTTTTTTTCTTCTTTCATTTCCAGTTGTACATCAATGAACATGATGTAGTTTGTTGCTATGGAGTGTTCACATTTATAATTGAGATGGCATGTTACAATAATATGAATGATTTGAGGCTCCAGAATTTATGTCCGAACAATTGAAGTGAAGCACAATGAAAACACAACTCATCCATCAACATTTGCCAAAGTGACTGCCCTTGCCGTAACATTCCTGCCTTCAATCTTGATGGTGGTGTGAAAAGAACAGAGGGAGGTCCTCATTAGGTTTTCTCTCAACCATGTTGCAACTTCCAGACTGATATTGCTGAAACGTGTGCTCATCAGCATGGAGTACATGTTACCAATGGTAAGGGTCTTGCCAAAAGTTCCCCTTTTCCAGACTTGTCAAAAAATATTTCACCTGGTCTGGGGGGGGGGGTTTCTTGCATGTACGACTGTATATAGCTACTGTGGATATGACATTGCCCTGCTCTTTAACTCATCTCTGTTGCATGGGCAATGTCAGCAAGGAAATCTTGGGAGGTCAGTATAGACTTTTTAAAAAAAATTATTTATTTATTTTTGTATACCTTGTCGAGGCTCGTATGAGAGCTAATACACAGCCCCCCACAGCAGGGGGGGCATGGGACAGGAGGGGAGGGAGTGGGAAGGACAAAACATTGGGGAACAGAGACATTAGGATATCTGTGGAAGGAAGAGGGATGGGGTGGGGAACATGGGGTATATAAGATGGACATTACAGGAACTTTCAGGAAGGAAAGCAGGGAATTGGAAGGAGGTGGGTTTGGGGTGGATAAACGGGGGTAAGAAAAGATCGAGGCTTTGGATGGGGGACGACAAGAAGTGGTGGTGAACAGCTGTTTTGAAGGCCTGGAGGGAAGAATGGGATTGAACAGAGTGAGAGAGTTTATTCCAATGGTGGGAAAAGAGAGAAATGAAAGAGTGAAGGTGAGCAGTGATTCGTGATTTTGGTAGTTTTACCAGAAGGGGTTTCTGGGCAGACCTTGAGTGCCCTGAGTGAATATGTGGGGACAAATCACAGACACAGCAGGGGAGGGGGGGCGAGACCGGAGAGGAGACGATAGAAGACAGAAAGACCACCGACCAGCCTGCAGTGAGAGAGTGAGAGGCCCAAAGACACGGCCTCAGCACGAAGATCCCAATGATCCGAAATGAATTGATTTCCACAGCGTGAAGCCGAGAAAGGGGTGAATTGGATATCGCAGAATTGGGATAACAACAAGGAATAACTGAACTGCATACAGCTACCATCAGTTTCATTGTGTTTCAGCTGCATTCAGTTGAATTGTGTTCGGCTACTTTTCATCTAATTATGTTCGGATTAATTGTGTACTGTGGAATTGTGTTCTGTTGAATTGCATTCATCACATGAGGTTGAATTGGTTAAAGTTGTGTTCGGTTGATGTATGTTAAGTTACATTTGGTTGAATTGTTTGCCTATATTTGGTTGAATTGTTTGGCTATATTCGGTTGAATTGTGCTTGTTGATATTCGGTTGAATTGTGTTTGGCTATATTTGGTTGAATTGTGTTTGGCTATATTTGGTTGAATTGTGTTTGGCTATATTCGGTTCAATTGTGTTTGGCTATATTCGGTTGAATTTTGTTTGGCTATATTCGGTTGAATTGTGTTTGGCGATATTCGGTTAAATTGTGTTTAGCTATATTTGGTTGAATTATGTTTGGCTATTTTATGTTGAACTGTGTTTGACTATATCTGGTTGAATTGTGTTTGTCTATATTCGGTTGAATTGTGTTTGCCTATATTTGGTTGAATTGTGTTTGACTATTTTCGGTTGAATTGTGTTTGGCGATATTCGGTTGAATTGTGTTTGGCTATATTTGGTTGAATTGTGTTTGGCTATATTCGGTTGAATTGTGTTTGGCTGTATTTGGTTGAATGGTGTTTGGCGATATTCGGTTGAATTTTGTTTTGCTATATTTGATTGAATTGTGTTTGGCTATTTTTGGTTGAATTGCGTTTGGCTATTTTCGGTTGAATTGTGTTTGGCTATTTTCGATTCAATTGTGTTTGGCTATTTTCGGTTCAATTGTGTTTGGCTATTTTCGGTTGAATTGTGTTTGTTTGACGTGTTGAGCTGCATTTGCTTGAATTGCTTGAAGCCGTGTCCTGTTGAATTGTGTTCGGTTGCATTTGCTTGGATTACTTAAAGCTGTGTTCGATTGAATTGTGTGCTTATTAATCATGTTTCGCTGCATTTCGTTGAATGATGTGTTCAGTGGAATTGTGTTCTGTTGAATTCACTTGAATTATGCTTGATTGAACTGTATTTTGTTGAATTGTGTTTGATTACATTCAGTTGAATTGTGTTTGGCAATATTCGGTTGAATTATTTGGCTTTATTCGGTTGAATTTTGTTTGGCAATATTCAGTTGAATTGTTTGGCTATATTCGGTTGAATTGTGTTTGGCTATATTCGGTTTAATTGTGTCTGGCTATATTCGGTTGAATTGTGTTTGTCTATATTCGGTTGAATTGTGTTTGGCTATATTCGGTTGAATTGTGTCTGGCTATATTCGGTTGAATTGTGTTTTGCTATATTCGGTTGAATTGTGTCTGGCTATATTTGGTTGAATTGTGTTTGGCTATATTCGGTTGAATTGTGTCTGGCTGTATTCGGTTGAATTGTGTCTCGCGATATTCGGTTGAATTGTGTTTGTCGATATTCGGTTGAATTGTGTTTGTTTGACGTGTTGAGCTGCATTTGCTTGAATTGCTTGAAGCCGTGTCCTGTTGAATTGTGTTCGGTTGCATTTGCTTGGATTACTTAAAGCTGTGTTCGATTGAATTGTGTGCTTATTAATCATGTTTCGCTGCATTTCGTTGAATGATGTGTTCAGTGGAATTGTGTTCAGTTGAATTCACTTGAATTATGCTTGATTGAACTGTATTTTGTTGAATTGTGTTTGATTACATTCAGTTGAATTGTGTTTGGCAATATTCGGTTGAATTATTTGGCTTTATTCGGTTGAATTTTGTTTGGCAATATTCAGTTGAATTGTTTGGCTATATTCGGTTGAATTGTGTTTGGCTATATTCGGTTGAATTGTGTTTGGCTATATTCGGTTGAATTGTTTTTGGCTATATTCGGTTGAATTGTGTTTGGCTATATTTGGTTGAATTGTGTTTGGCTCGATTTGGTTGAATTGTGTTTGGCTATATTTGGTTGAATTGTGTTTGTCTATATTCGGTTGAATTGTGTTTGGCTATATTCGGTTGAATTCTGTTTGGCTATTTTCGATTGAATTGTTTTTGTCTATATTCGGTTGAATTGTGTTTGGCTGTATTCGGTTGAATTGTGTTTGGCTGTATTCGGTTGAATTGTGTTTGGCTATATTCGGTTGAATTGTGTTTGGCTATATTTGGTTGAATTGTGTTTGGCTATATTCGGTTGAATTGTGTTTGGCTGTATTTGGTTGAATGGTGTTTGGCGATATTCGGTTGAATTTTGTTTTGCTATATTTGATTGAATTGTGTTTGGCTATTTTTGGTTGAATTGCGTTTGGCTATTTTCGGTTGAATTGTGTTTGGCTATTTTCGATTCAATTGTGTTTGGCTATTTTCGGTTCAATTGTGTTTGGCTATTTTCGGTTCAATTGTGTTTGGCTATTTTCGGTTGAATTGTGTTTGTTTGACGTGTTGAGCTGCATTTGCTTGAATTGCTTGAAGCCGTGTCCTGTTGAATTGTGTTCGGTTGCATTTGCTTGGATTACTTAAAGCTGTGTTCGATTGAATTGTGTGCTTATTAATCATGTTTCGCTGCATTTCGTTGAATGATGTGTTCAGTGGAATTGTGTTCTGTTGAATTCACTTGAATTATGCTTGATTGAACTGTATTTTGTTGAATTGTGTTTGATTACATTCAGTTGAATTGTGTTTGGCAATATTCGGTTGAATTATTTGGCTTTATTCGGTTGAATTTTGTTTGGCAATATTCAGTTGAATTGTTTGGCTATATTCGGTTGAATTGTGTTTGGCTATATTTGGTTGAATTGGGTTTGGCTATATTTGGTTGAATTGGGTTTGGCGATATTTGGTTGAATTGTGTTTGGCTATACTCGGTTGAATCGTGTTTGTCTATATTTGGTTGAATTGTGTCTGGCTTTATTCGGTTGAATTGTGTTTGGCTCGATTTGGTTGAATTGTATTTGGCTATATTTGGTTGAATTGTGTTTGTCTATATTTGGTTGAATTGTGTTTGGCTATATTCGGTTGAATTGTGTTTGGCTATTTTCGATTGAATTGTTTTTGTCTATATTCGGTTGAATTGTGTTTGGCTGTATTCGGTTGAATTGTGTTTGGCTGTATTCGGTTGAATTGTGTTTGGCTGTATTCGGTTGAATTGTGTTTGGCTATATTCGGTTGAATTGTGTTTGGCTATATTTGGTTGAATTGTGTTTGGCTATATTCGGTTGAATTGTGTTTGGCTGTATTTGGTTGAATGGTGTTTGGCGATATTCGGTTGAATTTTGTTTTGCTATATTTGATTGAATTGTGTTTGGCTATTTTTGGTTGAATTGCGTTTGGCTATTTTCGATTCAATTGTGTTTGGCTATTTTCGGTTCAATTGTGTTTGGCTATTTTCGGTTGAATTGTGTTTGGCTGTATTTGGTTGAATGGTGTTTGGCGATATTCGGTTGAATTTTGTTTTGCTATCTTTGATTGAATTGTGTTTGGCTATATTTGGTTGAATTGTGTTTGGCTATTTTCGGTTGAATTGTGTTTGGCTATTTTCGATTCAATTGTGTTTGGCTATTTTCGGTTGAATTGTGTTTCGCTATATTTGGTTGAATTGTGTTTGGCTATATTTGGTTGAATTGTGTTTGGCTATATTCGGTTGAATTGTGTTTGGCTATATTCGATTGAATTGTGTTTGGCTTTATTTGGTTGAATTGTGTTTGGCTATATTTGGCTGAATTGTGTTTGGCTATATTCGGTTGAATTGTGTTTGGCTATATTCGGTTGAATTGTGTTTGTCTATATTCGGTTGAATTGTGTTTGACTAAATTCAGTTGAATTGTGTTTGTCTTTATTCGGTTGAATTGTGTTTGGCTATATTCGGTTGAATTGTGTCTGGCTATATTCGGTTGAATTGTGTCTGGCTATATTCGGTTGAATTGTGTTTTGCTCTATTCGGTTGAATTGTGTCTGGCTATATTCGGTTGAATTGTGTTTGTCTATATTCGGTTGAATTGTGTTTGGCTATATTCGGTTGAATTGTGTTTGTCTATATTCGGTTGAATTGTGTCTGGCAATATTCGGTTAAATTGTGTCTGGCTATATTCGGTTGAATTGTGTTTGGTGACATTTGGTTGAATTGTGTCTGGCTATATTCAGTTGAATTGTGTTTGGCTATATTAGGTTGAATTGTGTTTGGCTATATTTGGTTGAATTGTGTTTGGCTATATTTGGTTGAATTGTGTTTGGCTATTTCCGGTTGAATTGTGTTTGGCCACATTTGGTTGAGTTGTGTCTGGCTATATTCGGTTGAATCATGTTTGGCGATATTCGGTTGAATTGTGTTTAGCTATATTTGGTTGAATTATGTTTGATTCCATTCAATTGACTTGTGTTTGGCAATATTCGGTTGAATTGTGTTTGGCAATATTCGGTTGAATTGTGTTTGGCAATATTCGGTTGAATTGTGTTTGGCTGTATTTGGTTGAATGGTGTTTGGCGATATTCGGTTGAATTTTGTTTTGCTGTATTTGATTGAATTGTGTTTGGCTATTTTTGGTTGAATTGCGTTTGGCTATTTTCGATTCAATTGTGTTTGGCTATTTTCGATTCAATTGTGTTTGGCTATTTTCGGTTCAATTGTGTTTGGCTATATTCGGTTGAATTTTGTTTGGCTATATTCGGTTGAATTGTGTTTGGCGATATTCGGTTAAATTGTGTTTAGCTATATTTGGTTGAATTGTGTTTAACTATATTTTGTTGAATTGTGTTTGGCTATATTAGGTTGAATTGTGTTTAGCTATATTCAGTTGAATTGGGTTTGGCTATATTCGGTTGAATTGTGTTTGGCTCCATTCGGTTGAATTGTGTTTGACTTTATTTGGTTGAATAGTGTTTGGCTATATTTGGTTGAATTGTGTTTGGCTATATTTGGTTGAATTGTGTTTGGCTATATTTGGTTGAATTGTGTTTGGCTATAGTTGGTTGAATTGTGTTTGTCTATATTCGGTTGAATTGTGTTTGTCTATATTTGGTTGAATTGTGTTTGCCTATATTTGGTTGAATTGTGTTTGGCTATATTTGGTTGAATTGTGTTTGGCTGTATTTGGTTGAATGGTGTTTGGCGATATTCGGTTGAATTTTGTTTTGCTATATTTGATTGAATTGTGTTTGGCTATTTTTGGTTGAATTGCGTTTGGCTATTTTCGATTCAATTGTGTTTGGCTATTTTCGGTTCAATTGTGTTTGGCTATTTTCGGTTGAATTGTGTTTGGCTGTATTTGGTTGAATGGTGTTTGGCGATATTCGGTTGAATTTTGTTTTGCTATCTTTGATTGAATTGTGTTTGGCTATATTTGGTTGAATTGTGTTTGGCTATTTTCGGTTGAATTGTGTTTGGCTATTTTCTATTCAATTGTGTTTGGCTATTTTCGGTTGAATTGTGTTTCGCTATATTTGGTTGAATTGTGTTTGGCTATATTTGGTTGAATTGTGTTTGGCTATATTCGGTTGAATTGTGTTTGGCTATATTCGATTGAATTGTGATTGGATATATTTGTTTGAATTGTGTTTGGCTATATTTGGTTGAATTGTGTTTGGCCATATTCGGTTGAATTGTGTTTGGCTCTATTCGGTTGAATTGTGTTTGGCTTTATTAGGTTGAATTGTGTTTGGCTATATTTGGTTGAATTGTGTTTGGCTATATTCGGTTGAATTGTGTTTGGCTATATTCGGTTGAATTGTGTTTGTCTATATTCGGTTGAATTGTGTTTGACTAAATTCAGTTGAATTGTGTTTGTCTTTATTCAGTTGAATTGTGTTTGGCTATATTCGGTTGAATTGTGTTTGGCGATATTCGGTTGAATTGTGTCTGGCTATATTCGGTTGAATTGTGTCTGGCTATATTCGGTTGAATTGTGTTTTGCTCTATTCGGTTGAATTGTGTTTGGCTATATTCGGTTGAATTGTGTTTTGCTCTATTCGGTTGAATTGTGTTTGGCTATATTCGGTTGAATTGTGTTTTGCGATATTCGGTTGAATTGTGTTTGGCTATATTCGGTTGAATTGTGTTTGTCTATATTCGGTTGAATTGTGTTTGGCTATATTCGGTTGAATTGTGTTTGTCTATATTCGGTTGAATTGTGTCTGGCAATATTCGGTTAAATTGTGTCTGGCTATATTCGGTTGAATTGTGTTTGGTGACATTTGGTTGAATTGTGTCTGGCTATATTCAGTTGAATTGTGTTTGGCTATATTAGGTTGAATTGTGTTTGGCTATATTTGGTTGAATTGTGTTTGGCTATATTTGGTTGAATTGTGTTTGGCTATTTCCGGTTGAATTGTGTTTGGCCACATTTGGTTGAGTTGTGTCTGGCTATATTCGGTTGAATCATGTTTGGCGATATTCGGTTGAATTGTGTTTAGCTATATTTGGTTGAATTATGTTTGATTCCATTCAATTGAATTGTGTTTGGCAATATTCGGTTGAATTGTGTTTGGCAATATTCGGTTGAATTGTGTTTGGCAATATTCGGTTGAATTGTGTTTGGCTATATTCGGTTGAATTGTGTTTGGCTATATTCGGTTGAATTGTGTTTGGCTATATTCGGTTGAATTGTGTTTGGCTATATTCGGTTGAATTGAGTTTGGCTATATTTGGTTGAATTGTGTTTGGCTATATTCGGTTCAATTGTGTTTGGCTATATTCGGTTCAATTGTGTTTGGCTATATTCGGTTGAATTTTGTTTGGCTATATTCGGTTGAATTGTGTTTGGCGATATTCGGTTAAATTGTGTTTAGCTATATTTGGTTGAATTGTGTTTAACTATATTTTGTTGAATTGTGTTTGGCTATATTAGGTTGAATTGTGTTTAGCTATATTCAGTTGAATTGGGTTTGGCTATATTCGGTTGAATTGTGTTTGGCTCCATTCGGTTGAATTGTGTTTGGCTTTATTTGGTTGAATAGTGTTTGGCTATATTTGGTTGAATTGTGTTTGGCTATATTTGGTTGAATTGTGTTTGGCTATATTTGGTTGAATTGTGTTTGGCTATATTTGGTTGAATTGTGTTTGTCTATATTCGGTTGAATTGTGTTTGTCTATATTTGGTTGAATTGTGTTTGCCTATATTTGGTTGAATTGTGTTTGACTATTTTCGGTTGAATTGTGTTTGGCTATATTTGGTTGAATTATGTTTGAATCCATTCAATTGAATTGTGTTTGGCAATATTCGGTTGAATTGTGTTTGGCAATATTCGGTTGAATTGTGTTTGGCTATATTCGGTTGTATTGTGTTTGGCTATATTCGGTTGAATTGTGTTTGGCTATATTCGGTTGAATTGTGTTTGGCTATATTCGGTTGAATTGTGTTTGGCTATATTCGGTTGAATTGTGTTTGGCGATATTCGGTTAAATTGTGTTTAGCTATATTTGGTTGAATTGTGTTTAACTATATTTCGTTGAATTGTGTTTGGCTATATTAGGTTGAATTGTGTTTAGCTATATTCAGTTGAATTGGGTTTGGCTATATTTGGTTGAATTGTGTTTGGCTCTATTCGGTTGAATTGTGTTTGGCTTTATTTGGTTGAATTGTGTTTGGCTATATTTGGTTGAATTGTGTTTGGCTATATTTGGTTGAATTGTGTTTGGCTATATTTGGTTGAATTGTGTTTGGCTATATTTGGTTGAATTGTGTTTGTCTATATTCAGTTGAATTGTGTTTGTCTATATTCGGTTGAATTGTGTTTGCCTATATTTGGTTGAATTGTGTTTGTCTATATTCGGTTGAATTGTGTTTGTCTATATTCGGTTGAATTGTGTTTGCCTATATTTGGTTGAATTGTGTTTGACTATTTTCGGTTGAATTGTGTTTGGCTCTATTCGGTTGAATTGTGTTTGCCTATATTTGGTTGAATTGTGTTTGTCTATATTCGGTTGAGTTGTGTTTGTCTATATTCGGTTGAATTGTGTTTGCCTATATTAGGTTGAATTGTGTTTGACTATTTTCGGTTGAATTGTGTTTGGCTATGTTTGGTTGATTTGTTTGGCAATATTTGGTTGAATTGTGTTTGGCTATATTTGGTTGAACTGTGTTTGTCTATATTCGGTTGAATTGTGTTTGCCTATATTTGGTTGAATTGTGTTTGACTATTTTCGGTTGAATTACGTTTGGCTATATTTGGTTGATTTGTTTGGCAATATTTGGTTGAATTATGTTTGGCTATTTTAGGTTGAACTGTGTTTGACTATATCTGGTTGAATTGTGTTTGACTATTTTCGGTTGAATTGTGTTTGGCGATATTCAGTTGAATTGTGTTTGGCTATATTTGGTTGAATTGTGTTTGTCTTTATTCGGTTGAATTGTATTTGGCTATTTTCGGTTGAATTGTGTTTGGCTATATTCGGTTGCATTGTGTTTGGCTATAATCGGTTTAATTGTGTTTGGCAATATTCGGTTGAATTGTGTTTGTCTATATTTGGTTGCATTGTGTTTGGCTATAATCGGTTTAATTGTGTTTGGCAATATTCGGTTGAATTGTGTCTGTCTATATTTGGTTGAATTGTGTTTGGCTATATTCGGTTGAATTGTGTTTGGCTATATTCGGTTGAATTGTGTCTGGCTATATTCGGTTGGATTGTGTCTGGCTATATTCAGTTGAATTGTGTCTGGCTTTATTCGGTTGAATTGTGTTTGGCTATATTCGCTTGAATTCTGTTTGATTACATTCAATTGAATTATGTTTGGCAATATTCGGTTGAATTGTGTCTCGCGATATTCGGTTGAATTGTGTTTGTCGATATTCGGTTGAATTGTTTGTTTGACGTGTTGAGCTGCATTTGCTTGAATTGCTTGAAGCCGTGTCCTGTTGAATTGTGTTCGGTTGCATTTGCTTGGATTACTTAAAGCTGTGTTCGATTGAATTGTGTGCTTATTAAACATGTTTCGCTGCATTTCGTTGAATGCTGTGTTCAGTGGATTTGTGATCTGTTGAATTCACTTGAATTATGCTTGATTGAACTGTGTTTTGTTGAATTGTGTTTGATTACATTCAGTTGAATTGTGTTTGGCAATATTCGGTTGAATTATTTGGCTTTATTCGGTTGAATTTTGTTTGGCAATATTCAGTTGAATTGTTTGGCAATATTCAGTTGAATTGTTTGGCTATATTCGGTTGAATTGTGTTTGGCTATATTCGGTTGAATTGTGTTTGGCTATATTTGGTTGAATTGGGTTTGACGATATTTGGTTGAATTGTATTTGGCTATATTCGGTTGAATCGTGTTTGTCTATATTTGGTTGAATTGTGTCTGGCTTTATTCGGTTGAATTGTGTTTGGCTCGATTTAGTTGAATTGTGTTTGGCTATATTTGGTTGAATTGTGTTTGGCTATATTCGGTTGAATTGTGTTTGGCTATATTTGGTTGAATTGTGTTTGCCTTTATTTGGTTGAATTGTGTTTGCCTTTATTTGGTTGAATTGTGTTTGTCTATATTCGGTTGAATTGTGTTTGGCTATGTTTGGTTCAATTGTATTTGGGTATATTTGGTTGAATTGTGTTTGGCTTTAATTGGTTGAATTGTGTTTGTCTATATTTCATTGAATTGTATTTGTCTATATTCGGTTGAATTGTGTTTGACTAAATTTGGTTGAATTGTGTTTGTCTTTATTCGGTTGATTTGTGTTTGGCTATTTTCGGTTGAATTGTGTTTGGCTATATTCGGTTGAATTGTGTTTGGATATGTTTGGTTGAATTGTGTTTGGCTATATTTGGTTGAATTGTCTTTGTCTCTTTTCGGTTGAATTGTCTTTGTCTATATTCGGTTGAATTGTGTTTGGCTATATTTGGTTGAATTGTGTTTGGCTATATTCGGTTGAATTGTGTTTGGATATTTTCGGTTGAATTGTGTTTGGCTGTAATTGGTTGAATTGTATTTGTCTATTTTCGGTTGAATTGTGTTTGGCTATATTTGGTTGAATTATGTTTGATTCCATTCAATTGAATTGTGTTTGGCTATTTTCGGTTGAATTTTGTTTGGCTATATTTGGTTGAATTGTGTTTGGCTATATTTGATTGAATTGTGTTTGGCTATATTCGGTTGAATTGTGTTCTGCTGAATTGTGTTCGGCTGCATTGTGTTTGGCTATATTCGGTTGAATTGTGTTTGTTTGACGTGTTGAGCTGCATTTGCTTGAATTGCTTGAAGCCGTGTCCGGTTGAATTGTGTTCGGTTGCATTTGCTTGGGTTACTTAAAGCTGTGTTCGATTGAATTGTGTGCTTTTTATCATGTTTCGCTGCATTTCGTTGAATGCTGTGTTCAGTGGAATTGTGTTCTGTTGAATTCACTTGAATTATGCTTGATTGAACTGTGTTTTGTTGAATTGTGTTTGATTACATTCAGTTGAATTTTGTTTGGCAATATTCAGTTGAATTGTTTGGCTATATTCGGTTGAATTGTGTTTGGCTCGATTTAGTTGAAATGTGTTTTGCCATATTCGGTTGAATCGTGTTTGTCTATATTTGGTTGAATTGTGTCTGGCTTTCTTCGGTTGAATTGTGTTTGGCTCGATTTGGTTGAATTGTGTTTGTCTATATTTGGTTGAATGGTGTTTGGCAATATTCGGTTGAATTGTGTTTGGCTATTTTCGGTTGAATTGTTTTTGTTTATATTCGGTTGAATTGTGTTTGGCTGTATTCGGTTGAATTGTGTTTGTCTATATTCGCTTGAATTGTGTTTGCCTATATTTGGTTGAATGGTGTTTGGCAATATTCGGTTGAATTGTGTTTGGCTATTTTCGGTTGAATTGTTTTTGTTTATATTCGGTTGAATTGTGTTTGGCTGTATTCGGTTGAATTGTGTTTGTCTATATTCGCTTGAATTGTGTTTGCCTATATTTGGTTGAATGGTGTTTGGCAATATTCGGTTGAATTGTGTTTGGCTATTTTCGGTTGAATTGTTTTTGTTTATATTCGGTTGAATTGTGTTTGGCTATATTTGGTTGAATTGTGTTTGGCTATATTCGGTTAAATTGTATTTGGCTATTTTCAGTTCAATTGTGTTTGGCTATTTTCGGTTCAATTGTGTTTGGCTATTTTCGGTTGAATTGTGTTTGGCTATATTCGGTTGAATTGTGTTTGGCTATATTTGGTTGAATTGTGTTTGGCTATATTCGGTTGAATTGTGTTTGGCTATATTCGGTTGAATTGTGTTTGGCTCTATTTGTTTGAATTGTGTTTGGCTATATTTGGTTGAATTGTGTTTGGGTATATTCGGTTGAATTGTGTTTGGCTATATTCGGTTGAATTGTATTTGGCTATATTCGATTGAATTGTGTTTGGCTATATTCGGTTGAATTGTGTTCTGCTGAATTGTGTTCAGCTGCATTATGTTGCATTGCATGTTTTCGGTTGCATTCATTTCAATTGCTTTGGACTGCAGATGGTTGAATTCCATTTCCATGAACTCCATTGAATGATGTTGGATTGCACTCGATGGGATTGCATGCGACGGTCTTTGGTTGAATAACATTTGGCTGCATTTGGTTGAAGGAATTACCACTGAATTTCGTTGAGTTATCCATACTTATCCATACTTGGCTGCATTTGGACATAAATGGTGCATTGCTGTTTGGTCAATGTTGGAGTTTCCTCATGGTTTGGGGATTAAATCTATTTTTTGGTTTTTTGAGATGTGTGCGCTTCTCTCGAGTTTTGTCCTGCCACATGGGTACATAAGCTCCACACTCTTTACAATCTCACCTTCGTCTTTATCAATGCACTTCTATTTTTGTTGCAGCTCGATCTATATTACTATCTCCAGAGATTTTGCTGATAAGTAAATCTTTGTCACTTTGAATGGCATGGAGGTTTCTTAAACTGGGTTGCTTATTGTCTTATTTGTGTCTCTCATATCTCCCCCCTTCCCACTCTCACCCACTCCCCATTCCGTATGTTCAGTGATTTTCCAGCATCTAAGGACTTACTCGACTATTGTTCACATACATGCTGATTATTTATCTTGTCTGTATTCAATTTCTAGTTTATTTATTTATTGTTTGTTATACACGCTCATGAATCATGGGACCTTAGACATTAGACCCTTCATTACTCTCACCGAAGTAGAGGGTATTGCATTTGGCTCCGTTTGTTGGTTTGTCCACACAGAAATTTCATGTTTTTCTCCGCATCCGCTTGTCGGATTGAGGCTAAATGTTCACCTTTGGTGCGACTACTCATGTGGGATGTTTTAATGATAAGTATGACGTCATTGGTCACGTGGTGTAACAGCCATGTTGGATTTCCCATAAAACCTATAAAAAAATCTTCTCCAGAATGGCTCGACAGATCGAGGTGAAACTTCACACAAATGTTCCCCAAGCCGTGGGTGTACAAGTTAGTTGAGTTATCGATAGATCACATTTGTCTGGCAGCCATATTGGATTGAAGAAAAATATTCAACAATGTTTTCTCTGGAACTGCTTAATCAATCTGTGTGAATCTTCACATTTATGATGTTGTAGTGATATGGAATACATGGTTTAAATTTCAATTTAATAGGATGCATCATCTGGCTGCCAGAGTTATTTAATTTTCTATATGGGTTCTTTTTTTCTTTTGCTTTTTTATTTTAATGAGGCTCACTTGGCTGTGCCTGGATGTGTTTGAGGGTGGAGTAACATCTGAAACACAAATCCTATCCAGGTTCCTCCTGATGACTTCATCTTAGCTTTTTGCTTGTTTGGGATCCTTCTCATTACTCCGATGCAGGACTGCACCCATTTGGTCTTCCATTTGATTTGAATTTAATTTCTTTTAATACCATTCTGAATTCAATTGAATAATGAGTAATAAAATACAACTAGATGACCCGTGAACCCGTTGGGACAGCGGTTGATAAAAAAAATCATTTCAAAAAAAAAAGAAGAAAAAAGATAGCTCCAGCGAACTATCCCGCTGAGGTTGTTTGCATTGATCAAATTCTCCCGAAGAGTACTTGACTGAATCGGGAATTGATTTTTTAAATATTTTTTTCGTTGCCCGATTTGAACAAAACTTGATACTGCACATCGCAGGAAAATGTTGAGTAAGGTGGCCCTAAAATGTTCGCGCTGTGGTGTACCGTTTTGGCTGTATTTCGGGAACATACATACATACAAGATGAGAGTTTTAGTAATATTTGAATAACGTCATGGGTCAGGGTCAGGTGTCCGATCAAAGCGGGTTTACATCAAAGCGGGATGTCTTAGTACCCGGTCATCACTGCCAGCAGTTGTAAAGTGGCAATTCTTATTATGTCTCGTATTAATTATGAAACACACAGATACACAAACGCCACACAAAAAATACAAAAACTTTTTTTTCCGGAAGTTCACCACCGTTGATGCACGGCTTTTCATCACCTTACTTAACATGTTAAATTAGTTCTTCATGCCTGTTGTTTATGTACTTTATGACGTCACTACAAACAGCAAGTTTTCTGTTTGGAATGATTTTCAGTTTTGTTTGACTGACTGACAGACAGGCAGACAGGCAGACAGACTAAAACAATTACCTCATTCTTCCGTTTGCATGCACGATCGAGACGAGATGCCGCACAATTTGCCAAATTCAGAGCCAAAGTCCTGCTAAACCACAAGTTCTTGTTCCGATTCATGTTATACAGTATTCAAAATATGAAATTAAATTGAAATTAAGGATTTCTTTGATCATTGACTGGCATCTGTAGACAGACAAGAGAGAGTGAACCAATCACTTAACCCCGGTTTTCTCTTCTCACCCGCGAGGCAATTATTCCAAATGTATATCTGATATGATACATTACAGGCAGGAAGTTTTCATCGTTTCGTTGAATTACTCTTCAGAGGACACTTTAAGCCAACTGATTTCACTCACTTCTAAATGGATATTAAATATGCCACACCACCTATTGAAAAGAGCAATAGTGGGGCAACTTAGCTAAATATAGCATAACAATTGTGCATTTTGTGAGGAAAGCACCAAATTTGGCACACGAGTAGCCTATCATATTATGAACAGCTTTGGTATTGGGCCATCTCAAATTCAGCCGCTGATGTCTGTGATAGCCATTTTCCAGTGCCATCAAAAATTTTGAGATGATCCAATATCCAAATCTGTTCATAATATGATAGGCTACTCGTGTGCCAAATTTGGTGCTTTCCTCACAAAATGCACAATTGTTATGCTAAGTTTCCCCACTACAAGCCATTGTATCCCGTTAAAATACCAAATTCCTTCCGTGGCTGCAAACCACCCATAGCACCTTATTCCTTCCCATGGCAATGCTTAGGCAACATCAACCTTCTTTTCAAGGACAATGGTACATCACATCGGATTGTTTCTTCTTGGTTATCACAGCCTATCTGTCATCAGAATTTGGTGAAGAATGCCGAGGAAGGGCATCGAAGTTTTGAAATGCAAAGTAACTTAAAGGGTCGCCATGACCTAGTTTTCTTCTTGACATAGTGCTTCTCATTCCATGGTGATACAATCTGCAAGGAATCCAGCAAAAAAACATTAAAACTCCTTTATTGATGACATTGTCGTTGATTTTCACATCAGCTGGATATCAATCCAGTAGTAAATGAATAAATAAAATGAAAGAAGGAAATGAATTCGTAAAATATGGAGAAAATCATGAAAGCAAAACGAATGTTGTTTTTATTATTTAAACTAGTGCGTGGCTGTACGTGCGTGGCCGTATGTGCAAGCCCCCCAAAAAAACTTTCAAACAACCACACAGGCCGTTCCTTCGCTCTCATAAACAATGACTGGATTGGGACATTGTGTTTATCGATAAATGCGCATAAGAAATCGACAAATTATTAGAATACAGTGTCATCACTATCCCGAAGTGGTGCGTGCCCGTACGGACTGTTCACATGCATTCCACGAATTATCGCTTTCTTTGAAGTAACAACTGCTGTGATACTTCCACACACAGAGTTAATTAAAATCCAAATTAAAATCAAGTTTACCTCCCTGTCTTTGCTTGCCATGACATTCACTGCCATTGACCATTGCCACTTCTACGCCATGGTAACTAAATGGCGCCCTTTCCCCATCGGCCACGCCTACGCAGCAACGTGTCTTGTCATTGGTTTGGTAAATAAATGGCCGCAGCAACGTGTCTTGTCATTGGTTTGGTAAATAAATGGCGCAGCAACGTGTCTTGTCATTGGTTTGGTAAATAAATGGCCATAACTTGGGAAGCACTTATCCGAATAATATCAAACCTTGAAAAGGCACATCCACAGGGCCCCAGCAATATACCTGGCGGGTTTTAATTAGATCGGACCAGTGGTTGTCGAGAAACAATGGTCACAGACACACACACACACACACACACACACACACACAAATTGCTGGAATTATAGATAGATGTAATGGTTTTTCTTCATTCTGAGAAGCAAGCAAGTTCACAGGCTGAACTGTGTCAATCTCAAAAAGGTGAATCCATCGAACAATGAAGGTAGAGAACACTGTATGGTGTTTCTCTTTTATTTCCAAATCCACTTACAACACCCCAGCAAGCACCATTTCCCACACCATTATAACATGAACCTGCAAGGCTTTTTTATCAGTTATCAGACTCTCACAGAGGAGCTTGCATTTAAACACACTTCGGCATTGAAAGACATTAAAGTAGTTCCGTATGAATTACAGGGACTGGAATAGAAATTGTTCAAATCATAATTTATGTGATTTAAATGTAGGCTCACAACTTATGTTCAGGTGAGAATGCCAGACAGACGAGATATCCTCCATTTTCACAGTTGAATAATACATGAGTTCCCTAATACAAGGAATGCAAACGCAGGAGGAGGCCATTAGGCCCATCAAAGCCTGCACTAGAATTGCCAACCTATGGTTGTTTATCCGTGCTCTATCCTTTTAAGTGCTGAGCATCAAGCAAGTAAGCAGCACGTACCATTTTTTAATTAATTGGGTTGACTTGGCTGTAATTCAAAGCACCGACTCCGCAGACCCGGAGAGGGCACTCTAACTATTTTGCCACCAAGTCTGGTTCGTATGGTGTTCCGAGGTGCATATTGTTTGAAAGGCTTTCGTCTCCGTGCTGCATTATACACGTACAAGTGTCTTGCATTTCCACCACAAAAAGGTCACTTCTTAGCCCTCGGTCTTTGTGATCCCAGGTTCGAATCCCGTGTTTGGTATTGCAATACGTACATCCTGATTTGTTGTTTATCTGCATGCGTATGTCCTTACAATTCACGTAAAGTGCACAGATGTCCTCTAATGTCTCTGCGCAAAATATTATCCGTGTACGTCCTCCTCGCATCACTGTTTATGAATTTTTAAAAAAGATTCCCACCATATAACTTACCTAATGCAACCTACTGTGGAATCTCTTGTATAATTAATTACAGTCCATCCCCGCTCCACTTCCTTCCGCTTTCCTCCCACTTTCCCTGGCCATGTTCTATGTGGCCACCTGATTACAGAGAGAAAAGCAAGCTATTGCATGTCTATTTGTAGTTGCCACCTCAAAGGTTTTGATTTTCTTGTATTTAAAACACGTGCACACATCCTTCCAGCTACACGGCGTAATGATGTTACACACTCCTGTTCCACAACACGGTTAAAGTCTGTGACATTTAAGTCTGTTTTGTTTGTTGTTGGTTTAGAAATTGCAAACACATTTATGTTGAAGACCCTGTCACCAAGTACTGCTTACTCCCAGACCATTTGCCAATTTATTTGTTTTTGTCCAACTTTACTTGAGCATAACCTTTCTCATGAACATTTCCAATTGTAACTCAACTTCTCAAAATGAAAACTCAACAGCTAAAAAGCATTCGGCTTTGATGTTGGGAAATTAAATTAACATTATAAGGGCATCACTTATGTTCAAAAACTATTACTCATGGCTCAAAACACGAGCTCAGGCCATCATTCATCTCAACAACAACACTTTATTTAGGACGAGCTTTGTGTCCTCTTGTTGTGACGAGGAATTTTAAAAGACTGTCAAAAATGTATTTCTCGGATTGGTTTTGTGAATGAGTTGAAAATGTTGTGGCAATGCAGTTCTAATAATTACGAGCACATTACCCATAGGATGAAGGGTGATTGCATCACTCCCATACAGTTACACACACAAACAGATTATAATATGTTACATCAGGTCATTGAAAGGCCATACCTGTGGCCAATGACATTTTTATTATAAGTAGACTTACACATGCAATTATGACAACTCCTCAACCACCCCCTCCCCGCAAAAGCCTCACATTTCCTTTCCAGCATGAAGGAATCAATCCCCTCCCCACTTCAAGCCTCCAAAGCCTTCCCCACCCTCCCCCACCACCACTCAACCTCCCCTCTTCCCATCACTACTCAATCCCCCCCAACCCTCTCTCTCTCTCTCTCTCTCTCTCTCTCTCTCTCTCTCTCTCTCTCTCTCTCTGACCCCTCCCCTCTCGCTCTACTGCTCTATCTCTCTCCCTCCCACCTCTCCCCCTGGTTGCCCATGTTTCACCCCTGTTGAGGGGACTGCAGCATGTACGAATCAGATTCGGAGCCGACCGGTGGGATGCAAAGGTCGCTGCATGTACGAGCTGTTGGTTTTGAATGCCCCCGCCCCAGAGTGTGTGTGTGTGTGTGTGTGTGTGTGTGTGTGTGTGTGTGTGTGTGTGTGTGTGTGTGTGTGTGTGTGTGTGTGTGATTTTGATTGGTATCTACATATGTAGGTTTCAGAATGTGGAATGGAGTCCTCCCAAGGTGGGCTCAAAGTATCCACCTTCATTTTAGTAAGGGGTCACGATTCATGGACCAACATGTCAAGTTTTCTGTTCTCAAAGTTTTGTGCCGAGGGCTCTCTTCAGGATCGTCACTAAGCCCCGGTATATCCTCCTACTGTAGTTTGTTTGTTATAATATTCCCAGGGATGGTTGTTAGCTCACCTCTAAAGTAGTTATGGGGAGCTTATGGGATGGCAAGTTGTCAGTTCATCCGTCCGTCCACAAATACTTGCTTTCTTCTCAGAAATGACACACAATTCCAATGAAACTTCACCTCAACCTTCATCATCCATGATGTACTGAAGTTTTTTTTTCATGACATTAAAAAAAATTGGGGTCTCAGGGGTTCTACGAGTGTTGGGGGGGGGAGGGGTTTTGCCCCCCAAAATATGTTTGCTTTCTTTTCTGAAACCACACACACACAATTTCGATGAAACTTTACCACAACCTTTATCACCGGTGATGCACCTAGGTGTATGCATCGCATTAAAAAAAACAATCCATAGGTATTTACTTGCTTTTCCATTAAATATTTTGTGGGTCATCCTTGCCTCCCAGTCGTTGCCTGTTTATCTTATCCAGCCGCTACCAGATGAGCACCCAGGGGTAGTGCCCCTATGTTTAATATCTCTGTGAGGTTCTTTATCATCATTCCTGTAGCTCCAGCTATCACTGGTACAACTTTGGCATTCTTCAGCTTCCAGGATCTTCTCACTTCATTCTTGAGGTCTTGGTGTTTGGTCCTTTTCTTGATTTCCACATCGTTTATTCCAAAATCATTAGTATTAACACCTCAACCAGCAATGCCTTATTCTCGTTTTTCGTACTTAAGTATGGTATCTGGTCTCAACGCTTTGTTTTTGATGTTCATGCTCGATGGGATCATTAGGTCGTACGTGAGCGGTACGTTTTCCATGTTTTCAGTGATTGGTTTTGGTTCATTTTCCCAAAATTTTCTGTAACTGGGATATCAAAGTTTTTGCAGATTGGCCAGTGGATTACTTTATCAACTCTGATGTGTCATGTGTGTACAGCTGTTCTGACAAGAGTTTGTGTGTGTGTGTGTGTGTGTGTGTGTGTGTGTGTGTGTGTGTGTGTGTGTGTGTGTGTGTGTGTGTGTGTGTGTGTGTGTGTGTGTGTGTGTGTGTGTGTGTGTGTGTGTGTTCAGTCATTAAACATAACATATCATTCTCTTTACCAACCCCAACCTTCACCCCTCACCTTTCCCCTCTCTCCCGTAGTGTATCGCAACGTTTGGTGAGGCATAGCTCTCCCCAACTCCCCTCCCCCTTCCTCGCTCTTCTCCCCTTCATAGCCTCCCCTCCCTCCTGCCTCCTTTCTCTCCCTCCCTCTCTTCCTCTCTTCCTCTCTCTTCCTCACATCAATACCCCTGTCAGTGCAGCGACGGGTTGTATTTGCTGGTATATATATATATATATATATATATATATATATATATATATATATATATATATATATATATATATATATATATATATATATATATATATATATATATATATATATATATGTGAAAAAAGAAATAGTCCAAGACCCTCACGTGAGCAGGCCCTTGCTGCTCCTCTGGTTGGCAGTGAGTGCCTTGGAAGCAGTGGGGGAAAGAGAATGGCACTTGTATTTGTGGAAGAATTGTGTGACTCAGCTGGTGAGATGCCCAGATAGTTCAGGTGGCAGAGCACTGATATGGTTTGCTACAGGACCTGGGTTGGATTCTGGCCTGGGCCTGTAATTTTTCCACATATATTTATAATGTTGGTTCTATCCTGATTTATATATATATATATATATATATATATATATATATATATATATATATATATATATATATATATATATATATATATATATATATATATATATAAATATATATATATATAAATAAATATATATATATATATATATATATATATATATATATATATATATATATATATATATATATATATATATATGCCTATAACCACAATATATATATATATATATATATATATATATATATATATATATATATATATATATATATATATATATATATATATATATATATATATATATATATATATATATATATATATATATATATATATATATATATATATATATATGCAGTAATCCCCCGTTTCTCGTGGGGGTTACGTTCCAAACCTCCCCGCGCTAAGTGAAAATCCGCGATGAATGGACGCCTCCCAAAAAAATCGACTCGTCTGGTCTGGTCGGTTTAGCAGTGATTGGGTTTGAGGTTCCGGAGATCGACTAGTCTGGTCTGGTCTGGTTTGAGGTGCTGGGTATGAGCAGTGCTCGTCCAACGGCGGCAAACCTTTTTCCTTCCCGAAGCATATCGAGCACCTTTACCTTAACCTTTTCCTGGAGCGTCCCAGGTCCTTCCTCTGGCATTTCGGTTCCTTGCCAGAAGCCTTAGAAGGTGCAGGGCGTTTGGGCGGCATTGTGGGGCTTGGAGAAAAAACGTAGAAAATATTCGAAGTTCACAAGCGAAACTTTGTCTCGTGCGTTGTGTAACTAGTGGAGCACCACGCGTTATAATTTATTGCTTAAATAATTTATATTTTATATATTATTACTGCGATGTACCGGGGGAATCTGCAGAAAAAATTAGTTATGTTCCAAGGGAAAACCCGCGATGAACCGGGGGCGCGATAGGTGAACCGCGATGAAGCGGGGGTTGACTATATATATATATATATATATATATATATATATATATATATATATATATATATATATATATATATATATATATATATATATATATATATTATGCATATATATATATATATATATATATATATATATATATATATACATATATATATATATAAATATACATATATATATATATATATATATATATACATATATATATATATACATATATATATATATATATATATATATATATATATATATATTGAAGAAGAAGAGGAACGTTATAGAAGTAGGGAGAAGGAAGTAGTGAGGGGTTTGAGGAGATTAAGAGAGAGAAAATCTTTCATTTTGCACGTACAAAGAATCCAGCAGTTTCCCTCATTTCATCGTGCAACATTGACCAACGTTGGCACCTGCTCTCAACCCACATTAAAAGGTACAACGGAAACTCTCACAAATGTTGCTTTTATTTTAGCCAATAGCTTGTTTAAGGAAATCTTCTACATGAAACTTTTATTGCTGACTCATTTACATGTCTACGCTCACTTTTGTACTTCATTTCCACGTCCTCCTCTTTCTGTGTCAGACCAAGGTTTTCTACCCATAACCATTTGCTTTGCCTCAGAGTCGGAGCAAGGCTCATGGACGGTATGCTCTTTTTGGACATTTTCCACACCAATCCACAGGCTTTCAAGGAGCTTTCGCCACAATTTCATATGGTTCAAATTGTTTTCCAGATCTAAATGCACAAAAGTTTTTTTTTTGTTTTCTTTTTCTTCTACCAAACAGGTGGTACCAGGAATTAATTGAAAAATTACTTTTACTTATTCACTTACTGGTACAAAGACTTGCTTAACATAGTTATTGTGCATTCCTCATTTGGAATCGCAGTCGTAAATATTCCATCCTTGATTTTATCTTCCTTCATCCTTGCGCCTCAATCCATATATCACAATTTCAAAATTAGGTTCAACCCAATGACAAATGACCTATTCCATTCCCTGTTTTATTTTTAAAGACGTTCCTGAATTTGATTATTCAAAGTGATGAGATTGAGTGATGAGAATGAGACAAATAACAAGACAAGTGCGGGAAAGGGAGGAGCAGCCTCTGCATTCTGGTGGAATCCAACAACAATCAACGTAGCCTTTTGCCCTCTCTGCAGATCCTTGCCTATAACCACAAATAAAATCATCTGTAAGGTGAAGAATGCTTCAGGGAAGGGCTGGCCATGATGAACTCTTTCATTTTTGTGCTGTTTGTTCTTTTGTTCCTGAATGGAAGGTTTGAGTATGAGGATTAACGGAGACTGATATGATTGTTTTCAAAAGTAGTGCTGACTTGAAAGACTTCCATAGATGAGAACATACATGAAGAAGGAAGAAGAGTGAAGGTCGATGTGGATGTGAGTTGAAGAAGGGAGCATCAAGATGAATGAAAGAACATGTTGTGATTTGCAAGAGGGCAAAATGTAACATTGATTGTTGTTGGATTCCACCAGAATGCAGAGGCTGTTCTTCCCTTTCCCCCACTTGTCTTGTTATTTGTCTCATTCTCATCACTCAGTCTCATCACTCACTCAATCTCATCACTGCTTCACAATATTACTCCATAAAATTATTTTATAACATCCCTGGGCCTACATTTCCGAAGTTATTTAACTCTGCCTGGCTGTTTGGTATTTAACTCATTGTGTGACCACTGGCACGCTCTCCTTTGGTAATCAGTGATACCTGTGTGTAAAACGTTTAGTTTTCCTTCACCTTTTTGATAGCAAATGCATGAAACATGAAACAGATATCTGTGACAGGATTGTTGACCTTCAATAACCTCATAAATCTGCAGTAATGTGTCGTTCATGATTGTGAGTTGACAAAATCATCCATGTCACAAATATTCGTGATCACTTAATCTTCTTCTGTTTTCTTCTTTTCTCAATATCACTTGATATCCCATCTGCCTACTTTGTCCTTTTTTGACCTTTCAAGCCAACATTTTTCTCTTTCTTTTCTTTTTTTTCTGTTTTTGTTTTTGATTATCCTTGCATGCAGATTCCTTGTCACGCACAGGCACAAAGGAATGACAATTCCTTTTTCAACTGGCTGTATCAATGACTATGTCATCATCTCAACACTGACTCACCCACTAGTATTTTGGCAGCACTGTGGTGTTGTGTTTCTGCTTTTTCAATTCAACAAGTGGCAAGCCATATCATTACAGTAGGAGTGTTGTGGTTCCAGGATTTAAAGTGGAACAATTGTAGTCGCACAGAGTGCCCTATTTTGTTTTGTCTCTTAAGATGCAGATCTCAGATTGATAACTGGGGCATGAGAATTCACTCTTAACTTGATCTCAGATTCTGAACATTTAGTTTCTGCACAAGGAACTTGGAATAGATCAACACTTGGCCACCAATTGATTATTTTCTTCCCCCAAATCAAATGGAATCTGATGTTGATTATCAAATGTTGTTTATCCATTGAGGGCTTAATAATGCAGCACCAAGTGATCTTTCAAAGATCTCATTTTGTTTATTAGTATGGTTTCGGGGCACTTAAGTTCTTAATTTATTGTTTGTGCACTCTAACTCATTTATGTACCATGTGAGGAAGTCATTTCAAACAGCCAAGCTCAACCCAAAGACAGTTCATTCCATGTTCCGATCGTGAGGCTGCTTGCCAATGAGGGTTCAGTGTACGTTATCTGGATATTTAATGACAATGACAAAAAAGGATCCATTCTTGGCTGCTATAGAGACTGCCTCATTTAAATAATAAGAGTTC
>NC_140966.1:2320539-2328039 GCF_056783735.1 Eptatretus burgeri
TTTAATTGTCCACAAAGTTTCTAAGACACCTGAAAATACCAAACCACCATTAATAATTTTCTTTTCTTCCTGCACTCCCAATTTCTGAGCTGTATCTCGGAGCCGGCTCGGACTTTCGGAATGGAATTTTGTATCAATAATGTGAAAAGAAAGTACGCGGGGTTGACATTTCTTTTTTTAACTTGGCCTAATTTATAGGTCCTGACCTAATTATCGACATTTAAACAAATTTTCACAATAACTTGATTAATATTTGTCCAATCAGAACAAAATTGCCCTCTCTAGATAGTTTCGAGCAAGGCCCATTTAAACTTAATTTACATCATACCCCTCCAGGTTAAAGGTCAAGGTCAAATGGTGATCTGAAAAAGAAAAAAAAACACGTTTTCTGTCATCGCTTAATTTTGCCAATGCGGAATTTCAAAGGCCGCTTGGTCTTCCAAGATGTTCTTCCAAGGAACAGCCTTGAAGTATTTCTTTCAGATTTTGACTGAATTAACAAAAACACTTTTATGATCATAACTTGAATAATTTTCCTCCAATTTTCAAGATCTTGAGGTTTCTTTTTAGATTGTAGATGGTGACACATTTTCTTAATTTACACTCTGTCCCTAAATGCCAAAGATCAAGGTCATATGGCGGTTCAAACAAAATATGCCATCATTAGATCATGGGCCAAGGGTAAGTCATGGGAGATCACCAAGTTGAAGTTGAGTCGTTGTGGTGGGAGGGGCTGATGACTTGAGATTTGTGAGGGGTGGGGGGGAGTTGAGGACTTGAAGTCACATTCTACATCTACATGGATGTTCCGCAGGTCCTTGCTAGTAGATAATGAAAGGAAAAAGCAAATCCATGTCTTTGGTTGAGAGATCATGAAAGAGCCAATTTACGTCATTCCCATTGGCTCAACTGTGACCTTAATTGGTGAACAACATCTCAGTGGATGAGTTTTAATAGGCACTTCTTCCTTCACAATTATTCTACAAAGCAAGGCCATTTACTCACTTTTTTTCAGTCCCTTTAAAAAAATCTGTCCAGGTATTGAGGCACATTGAAGAGGCACATGGAAGAGCAGAAAGGGCAGGAATATAATCGAGCAATCGACAAAATGTAGCAAAGGGAAAAATGTGAAACAACAACAAATCGATGCAGTACAGCACAAGGACAGAAATTGTTGGAGAAGGATGAGAACAGGCTCTCAACAGGTGTATTAATGCTGAGTAGTGAAGATGAGAGAGAGAGACCTTGAGATGTGGCCCTGGGTAGCAGAAATCCAGGAGGAAAGAGCTATTGATGCAATGAACTCAGGAAGACAGTTCCACAGGCTAGAAAAGACGAATGTGAAAAAAATGGATGCCAGTGTGAGGTTCGACTTTGGATGAGTAAAAATGAAGGGATTTCTGGCAGAATGCATGTGATCTGGAGGGGCAAGGACTGTCAAGGAAGTGGAAGGACAGGAAGTACAAGACAAGAATAGAGCCAGGAAACAAATACAACTGCAAGGCCATGAACCTACTTCAGGTGAGCAAGAAGTAGACCTTGAAACCTGTGACGTGAGATTCCAATGACATTGAGAACCCTTGATTCCATATTCCATGGCCTCCAGGCAGTGGGGCGTGAGGGTAGAGGGGCAGAGGACACGATAGAAAGCAATAACACCAGTCCACAGTGGGGAGCCATATTTTAGGACACACCGATGAAATTTTTGTATGTTAATATTAGCTCAGGAGGGTGGAGGATGGACCGAGCCCTGTGAAGAATTCTGAGGCAATGGACATCCTTTGAGACTAGCTTGGAGATATGACCTGCTCAAGGCTATAGTTGATAAGTGAGGCTTGGGAGCTTCAGAGACTGTATCTCTCCCAGAAGCTCACTGTTACAGAAATGAATGCAGGGATTTGCTTTCCAGTTTTCATGGAGGGGCAAAGTGGGATTATGAATCTTTCTTGCACTAAAATACATATTCCTCATCGATATAAGACCAACTTTATTTTCTCCAGATCAAGCAGAGTGGGATGCTGTCAGAATGCCTATTTGAGGTGTGTGAAACTATCCTATACAGAGTAAAGCCATCTGCTAAGTGATGTAATGGATTTTCCAGTGACGTAGATGCATCATTGATGTTTATCAATCGCAAGATTAGTCCCATAACTATGGACACTATCCTTTAGATGTGTTGCATGTGATATTATATTGCATCAACATGCTGCTTGCGAGCTCTAGGAGGGAACTCTGGCCATAATTAGCTTCAAGTTTGAAAATCAGGGTGAGGTGCCAGACATAATCAATTGTACGGGATATGTACAATAAGATACTACTGAATTATTGTTAGAGCTTCAAGACATCTTTCCATTGCTGACACATAAGAAGCAGGATGGCAAAGCTGTAATGACCTGGACAGACGTCAATCTGCAATGGTGGGCGACCCAAGAGTTTAGAGCGAAGATGAGTCTTGAGGTCAGCAACAATTCTCAATTGCATTTCTTGTATCTCTCTGAACATTAGCATCAAATAATAAAATATTTTTGATTGAGCAAATAACATATCTCTCTGATTCCATAATCATTAAAACATATTGGTTCTGTCTGTGATATGATGACAAAGGAGCCAAACAATTTGCTCATATTTATTTTATACTTCACTTGTCACATCTGGAAGCATTGCTTCATTGTGCAAAATTGCTGTTGATCATTGTTTTTCAGTCTGTGTTTCCATGACTTGACTGCACAAACATAACCGCTTCATCTCCTGCTCTGCTTGTAACATCTGCTGATCTAGTGCCAAACACATCTGTTTCACTTTGATTCTCAGGGCACAGATTTGAAGTGCAGATTATTAATACGACCTCCCATTTGCCCTAAATAATACGAGAACCAGCAGTAGCATAGGAATTGTACTATTCCCCAGGCACCTGCAGTTGCCGTTTTGCCACAAACTCGAGGATTGTTGAGATTTAAGCTGGGAATAATTGGATTTACAGCTGGTTCCATTTTCACTACCACCACAATGTTTCATGACCGCAGATGTTCCACTATTATTTCTGTTTGCTTTTTCGACAACACCAAGATTTCCCAGGATTTAGTTAATCTGCCATTAATTATTTTTTTCAATTTGTATTAGTTGGAGCTTTAGAACACATCTTTTAGAGGACAAATTTGATGCAGACTTTGTCTTATGAAGGTTTAGAGGACACAAACATATATTTGGAACTTATTGGGAGATGATTCTGAAACACATTTAGGATTAAAAAAAGAAATGAAGCTCATTGATAGGGAATGGGCTGCAGAGAGGTTTTATTTTGGTAAGCAACCACAAGGGTGAAAAGGAGAATGAGATGGACAAAGGATGGATCTCATGACAGGCCACTACCAAAAAAAACAGTAGGTTAGAGGAGTGGTGTATGATAGTCATTTGGTTTTGCAAGTTGTTTTAACAACTATTCTTGCTCACCTGTTTTCAAAGTAAAATTCTCATGTGATATCAATTACTTATTTTAAAGAAAAAAGGCATATTTGCCACATTTTCAGTCAAAATGACGTTCACCCAGAGATACTGCTCCAATGCTTTGTTTTTATTTTTTATGGTCACTGTGTAACTGATCAATAGTTCAACCTCGATACTATCAATAGCAAGCCAAAACATGAGATGCGAGACTAGTGAAAAGCAAGTCAACATTGAGGTTTAAAGCTGCAAGTACATCAAATGGAAATTAATAAGCAACATTTTTGTTGAGAAGTAGAAATAAAAAGAACAAAATGGGGGTGAATGTAAGCATAAACACTTGAATTACGAGACATTTAAATTGATAGTACCTTTAGAGTGATTAACTACTGTGTAAGAAATAGGAATATGATGATGAAGTAGGGGAATGGTGCTGAACTAGAGGGATGGTTAAGCAAGGGATTGTGCAATGGAAAGATCAGTTGAAGGGATGAAGTAGTGGAAGGATAATGAGATTGTGTGGGGAGCAGTTGGGTTTTGGGTGAATAAAAGGAGGGGTTTTGAAGAAAGAGGGACGTTTCCCCCACCCCCTTTTGTACTGGGAGGAAATGCTTAGGGAAAAGTGAGATTAATGTGTAAATTGAAAATGAAGGTGAGAGGAAGAAAGAGAGACAGACAAAGGGGAGGGTCTGGCTCTCTTGGCAACCATGTTGCATGACCTCATGTTGCGTGCTGCAACCTTGTTCTGCAATCCCTCCTCTAAGGATTACTGCACCAAGCCCAATCTTGCAGCCATTTGGGGAATTTCAGGCAGAAAGAGTTATCGTTGCTGAGCATAGTATCCCATGGCGATCTATTGCCGTTCTGTAACCTTCCTGTTTCTAGGCAACAAGCTCAGCCTTGTGGATTCTCCAAGTCTCATTCCTCTGCCCATTCCTCCCACCACCGTTTCTCCTTTCCCACAAGCTGGTGCAGACACTCTACACTAATTGTTTCGGAAATTGAACCCGACACTGGATTGGACAAGTTTTGGATTGGTGGTTCAAGTCTGTCTGGCTTTCGGTGCAACTGGGTGGTCTTGCTTGTCGCCATACTTGCCTGTCTAGCTCCCGAGGCCTAAGGCGGATGTTCATGGAGGTTTCAGTGAGATTTGGATGGCAAAGGCAGTGAGAAGCAGATGGAGGCAGTGTGAGAGGGGTTTCGGTAAAAAGGTGAGGGAGGTGTGTGGAGGAGTTTTGACAATGGGAGGGATGGAGTGAGGAGTTAAAGGGATGGTAGCAGCTCAGAAAAAAATCGTTAAAGGAAAGAGAAGAAGAACTTACATTGAAAGGAAAAAAATGGAATGAGTTGAGAAAACTGGTGTGATGTTGAAATGAAGTGAACATACATGAAACATAAAGGAAATAGAGAGGATATCCATATGTGTAAAAGGCAAAGTGGGATAAAATGGGAAAGGGAGGGGAGAAGTGTCAAATTCATTGATCTCAAAGTGTAAATCAAAAGATTACACACAAAGTGTGACACACTCAGGCAGACTTGGTGGCGTAATGGTTCGAGCATAGGCTCTGAGTCCTGGACGGTTGGTGAGCTGAACCCCAGCCAAGTCATACCAAACTCTTTATTTAACAAATTGTACGTGTCGCTTCCTTACTTTCCACTCAGCATTTAAAAGGATAGAGCATGGACAAACAACAATGGGTTGACAATACCAGTGCAGGTTGTGATGGGCGAATGGCCTCTCCTTCTATGTTGAAGTTTCTTGAAAGGGAAGTCATATTTTGTAAGTTTAAAAGTTGATATGGATGACAGAAAATGGAAAAAGAAGCCAAAATTCATTTGAATTCTGCTAGGCATCCTGTTGTTGTTATTGTTGTAGTTGTTGTTATATCTCGTCTTGATTCAACTGAATTAAAGTTTCTAGCTTTACATATGTCATTTTATTCAGCTTTTATATACTTTGAGTTCCCCAAAAGCCATCTGTTAGCTTTTCTTTCAGTAACTATCTTTACAAAGTACTTATACTTTTTGATGATTTTTGATATTTGGAAAATTCACCTGATTACAATGTTAATTGGTTAGATTAGCAATTTCATAGCTCATAGACATTAATTGTATTGCTGAAATACAAGAAAATGTATATGAGATTCAATAGTTTCAAATAACCATTTGCAGGTTAATGATTTCAAGTTATATTGCTTTACTGATCAGTTTTGGTGGTTGTCGTCATGAACCTTTAATTCCATGAAATTGAGATTGTGCTCTAATTTTGGACATCTGTGCATTACTTATGTAAGAACCATGGTTTAATTTTAGACCCCCATTGCCGATTTTCTATCATTCCCCACCCAAAGACCCCCTTTCCTTTTTTCCCAACTATTTTTCCCTAATCGCCTTATTTTGGCAAAAGGAAGATGATGGTAAAACATAGTCATGTCCAGTGCTTGATTAACACCAACCACTGAATGAATGGACCGAAATGGCTGGAACTCCGTTGGACTGCATCAATTAATGGTGGGTCCACGTGTGTGGAAATCGCAAGAAGCACACGAGATCCTTGGCTCTGATTTTAAAGTACTCGACGGAGGGGTACTGGATTGATGGAGGGGTACGACGGAGATGGCTGGATTGAGGAGGTGGGCGGGGAGGTGGGGGGGGAGGGAAATATACATACATATACTGTACAAGCTGGTAGGTGAAATGGGTGGTCGCTAAACTAAGGCGAATTTGAAATATGTAGATAAGAGAATACATCAGATGGCATTTTTGCCGTTCGTTGTTCCATATAGGAATATGACGAGCAACTGTCCATTCATCATTTGTTTCGATTCCCTAACCCTACGTTAGGGAATCCCAATGCGAACGTTGGCGTGAAAGCATAGAGTAATATAATTGCATATTCGTCATAGTTTTTGACGGATTGGGCTGAAATTTTTTGACAAAGAGGTTGATTATAGTTCGCATAAAAGCGCAGAAGCTGATTTTTGATTTTCGAAAAAAATAGAAATATAAATATTTTTCAGATTTTTTTCAAAAATTTCAAAGTCCCGTTGCTAGGCAACGGTGGCATCCAAAGCAATGGTGCTCAAAAACATACAGCTAGATCCTGGTATGAACCTACCAGTCAAGTTTCATCAAAATCAGTTGACTCCTCCAGCCTCCAGAGCTGTCCATAACATACAAACAAACAAACAGACAGATGGAAAACCTGAGACTAAGGGTAGTCTAGTGAGCACCCAATATATATAGACTGTATATGTATATATGTATATATACTGTATATGTATATATAATCATATATATATATATATATATATATATATATATATATATATATATATATATATATATATATATATATATATATATATATATATATATACACACTACCGGTCAAAGGTTTTAGAACACCCTCATTTTTCCAGTTTTTACTGAAATTGAAGCAGTTTAATGTTTCAATGTACTCTGAAATTAAAGTATAGAACAAATAAACAATTGCAGATAAAAAATAAATCATGGAATCGTTTTGTTGAACAAAATTTAATCTACATTTTTGACTCATCAAAGTAGCCACCTTTTGCAGATATAACAGCCGAACATACTCGTGGCATTCTTTCTACAATGGAAATCAAACATTGTTTGGAAAGTTCTTCCCAACACTGTTGCAAAAGTTCCCACAAATGTGTTGCATTTGTAGGTTGCTTTGCTTTCACCCTTCTGTTCAGTTGATCCCAAAGCAGCTCGATGGGGTTTACGTCTGGAGACTGTGCAAGCCATTCCATGATTTGAAACCTACCATATTGTTCTTTTCTTCTAAGGTATTTCTGACATAGCCTTGAGGTATGTTTTGGGTCGTTATCTTGCTGTAGGATGAACCACTGACCAACTCGACGTCAACAAGAGGGTAATTCATGGCACTGCAAAATGCTGCAGTCGCCCTTTTGGTTCAGGGTGCCAGTCACTCTGTGCAAGTCGCCGATGCTGGATCCAGCAAAAGAGCCCGAGATCATCACACTTCCTCCTACATGTTTGACAGTTAGTGTCACAGACTGAGGAAACATC
>NC_140966.1:2338039-2370539 GCF_056783735.1 Eptatretus burgeri
CTCTCTCTCTCTCTCTCTCTCTCTCTCTCTCTCTCTCTCTCTCTCTCTCCCCCCTTCTCGCCTCTCTCTCTCCCCTTCTCGCCCTCTCTCTTTCCCTTCTCTCTCTCCCTTCTCGCCCTCTCTCTCCCCCTCTCCCCCCCTCTCTCTCTCCCTTCTCGCTCTCTCTCTCTCTCTCTCTCTCCCCCTCTCTCTCTCGCCCTCTCTCCCCCCCTTCTCGCCCTCTCTCTCTCCCCCCTTCTCGCCTCTCTCTCTCTCCCCCCTTCTCGCCCTCTCTCTCTATCTATCTCTCTCCCCCTTCTCGCTCTCTCTCTCCCCCCTTCTCACCCTCTCTCTCTATCTATCTCTCCCCCTTCTCGCTCTCTCTCTCCCTTCCTTCTCGCCCTCTCTCTCTCCCCCCTTCTCGCCCCTCTCTCCCCCCCTTCTCGCCCTCTCTCTCTCCCTCTCTCTCTCTCTCTCTCTCTCTCTCTCTCTCTCTCTCTCTCTCTCTCTCTCTCTCTCTCTCTCTCTCTCTCTCTCTCTCTCTCTCTCTCTCTCTCTCTCTCTCTCTCTCTCTCTCTCTCTCTCTCTCTCTCTCTCTCTCTCTCCCCCTTCTCGCCCTCTCTCTCCCCCCCCCCTTCTCGCCCTCTCTCTCTCTCTCTCTCTCTCTCTCTCTCTCTCTCTCTCTCTCTCTCTCTCTCTCTCTCTCTCTCTCTCTCTCTCTCTCCCCTCCTTCTCGCCCTCTCTCTCTCTCCGCCCCTTCTCGCCCTCTCTCTCCCCCCCCTTCTCTCTCCCTCTCTCTCTCTCCCCCCCTTCTCGCCCTCTCTCTCTCTATCTATCTCTCCCCCTTCTCGCTCTCTCTCTCTCTCATCCGCCCCTTCTCGCCCTCTCTCTCCCCCTTCTCGCCCTCTCTCTCCCCCCTTCTCGCCCTCTCTCTCCCCCCCTTCTCGCCTCTCTCTCTCTCTCTCTCTCTCTCTCTCTCTCTCTCTCTCTCTCTCTCTCTCTCTCTCTCTCTCTCTCTCTCTCTCTCTCTCTCTCTCTCTCTCTCTCTCTCTCTCTCCCCTCATTCTCGCCCTTTCTCTCTCTTCCGCCCCTTCTCGCCCTCTCTCTCTCCCCCCCCCCTTCTCCCCCTCTCTCTCTCCCTCCCCCTTCTCGCCCTCTCTGTCTCTCTCTCTCTCTCTCTCTCTCTCTCTCTCTCTCTCTCTCTCTCTCTCTCTCTCTCTCTCTCTCTCTCTCTCTCTCTCTCTCTCTCTCTCTCTCTCTCTCTCCCCTCTCTCTCTCTCTCTCTCTCTCTCTCTCTCTCTCTCTCTCTCTCTCTCTCTCTCTCTCTCTCTCTCTCTCTCTCTCTCTCTCTCTCTCCCCCTCATTCTCTCGCCCTTTCTCTCTCTTCCGCCCTCTCTCGCCCTCTCTCTCTCCCTCTCTCTCTCCCTCCCCTTCTCTCTCTCTCTCTCTCTCTCTCTCTCTCTCTCTCTCTCTCTCTCTCTCTCCCCAATGCTTTTCTCTCTCCCACCCCTCTCCCTCGCTCTCTCTCTCTCTCTCTCTCTCTCTCTCTCTCTCTCTCTCTCTCTCTCTCTCTCTCTCTCTCTCTCTCTCTCTCTCTCCCTCCTTCTCGCCCTCTCTCTCTCCCGCCCCTTCTCGCCCTCTCTCTCTCTCTCCCCTCTTCTCGCCCTATCTCTCTCCCCCTTCTCGCCCTCTCTCTCTCCCCCCTTCTCGCCCTCTCTCTCTATCTATCTCTCCCCCCCTTCTCGCTCTCTCTCTCTCTCATCCGCCCCTTCTCGCCCTCTCTCTCTCCCCTTCTCGCCCTCTCTCTCCCCCTTCTCGCCCTCTCTCTCTCCCCCTTCTCGCCCTCTCTCTCTCTCTCTCTCTCTCTCTCTCTCTCTCTCTCTCTCTCTCTCTCTCTCTCTCTCTCTCTCTCTCTCTCTCTCTCTCTCTCTCTCTCTCTCTCTCTCTCTCTCTCCCCTCATTCTCGCCCTTTCTCTCTCTTCCGCCCCTTCTCGCCCTCTCTCTCTCCCCCTTCTCGCCCTCTCTCTCTCTCCCTCCCCCCTTCTCGCCCTCTCTCTCTCTCTCTCTCTCTCTCTCTCTCTCTCTCTCTCTCTCTCTCTCTCTCTCTCTCTCTCTCTCTCTCTCTCTCTCTCTCTCTCTCTCTCTCTCTCTCTCTCTCTCTCTCTCTCTCTCTCTCTCTCTCTCTCTCTCTCTCTCTCTCTCTCTCTCTCTCTCTCTCTCTCTCTCTCTCTCTCTCTCTCTCTCTCTCTCTCTCTCTCCCCTCATTCTCGCCCTTTCTCTCTCTTCCGCCCCTTCTCGCCCTCTCTCTCTCCCCTCTCTCTCTCCCTCCCCCCTTCTCGCCCTCTCTGTCTCTCTCTCTCTCTCTCTCTCTCTCTCTCTCTCTCTCTCTCTCTCTCTCTCTCTCTCTCTCTCTCTCTCTCTCTCTCTCTCTCTCTCTCTCCCCCTCCTTCTTTCTCTTTCTCTCTCTCTCTCTCTCTCTCTCTCTCTCTCTCTCTCTCTCTCTCTCTCTCTCTCTCTCTCTCTCTCTCTCTCTCTCTCTCTCTCTCTCTCTCTCCCGCCCCTTCTCTCTCTCTCTCCCTCTCCCTCTCCCTCTCCCTCTCCCTCTCCCTCTCCCTCTCCCTCTCCCTCTCCCTCTCCCTCTCCCTCTCCCTATATCTCTCTATATCTCTCTATATCTCTCTCTATCTCTCCCCCCTTCTCGCTCTCTCTCCCCCTCTCCCGCCCGTTCTCACCCTCTCTCTCCCCCTTCTCGCCCTCTCCCCCCTTCTCGCCCTCTCTCTCTCCCCACCCCTTCTCACCCTCTCTCTCTCTCTCTCTCTCTCTCTCTCTCTCCCCCCCTTCTCGCCCTCTCTCTCTCCCCCTTCTCGACCTCTCTCTCCCCTCCTTCTCGCCCTCTCTCTCTTCCCCCCTTCTCGCCCTCTCTCTATCTCTATCTCTCCTCCCTTCTCGCTCTCTCTCCCCCTCTCCCCCCCTTCTCGCCCTCTCTCCCCCCCATTCTCGCCCTCTCTCTCTCTCCCCCTTCTTGCCCTCTCTCTTCCCCTCTTCTCGCCCTATCTCTTCCCCCTTCTCGCCCTCTCTCTCTCCCCCTTCTCACCCTCTCTCTCTATCTATCTCTCCCCCCTTCTCGCTCTCTCTCTCTCCCCTCCCCTTCTCGCCCTCTCTCTCTCCCGCCCCTTCTCGCCCTCTCTCTCCCCCTTCTCGCCCTCTCTCTCCCCCTTCTCGCCCTCTCTCCCCCCCTTCTCGCCCTCTCTCTCTCTCTCTCTCTCTCTCTCTCTCTCTCTCTCTCTCTCTCTCTCTCTCTCTCCCTCCTTCTCGCCCTCTCTCTCTCCCGCCCCTTCTCGCCCTCTCTCTCCCCCCCTTCTCGCCCTCTCTCTCTCTCTCCCCCCTTCTCGCCCTCTCTCTCTCTCTATCTCTCTCCCCCCTTCTCGCTCTCTCTCTCTCATCCGCCCCTTCTCGCCCTCTCTCTCCCCCTTCTCGCCCTCTCTCCCCCCTTCTCGCCCTCTCTCTCTCTCTCTCTCTCTCTCTCTCTCTCTCTCTCTCTCTCTCTCTCTCTCTCTCTCTCTCTCTCTCTCTCTCTCTCTCTCTCTCTCTCTCTCTCTCTCTCCCCTCATTCTCGCCCTTTCTCTCTCTTCCGCCCCATCTCGCCCTCTCTCTCTCCCCCACCCCTTCTCCCCCTCTCTCTCTCCCTCCCCCCTTCTCGCCCTCTCTGTCTCTCTCTCTCTCTCTCTCTCTCTCTCTCTCTCTCTCTCTCTCTCTCTCTCTCTCTCTCTCTCTCTCTCTCTCTCTCTCTCTCTCTCTCTCTCTCTCTCTCTCTCTCTCTCTCTCTCTCTCTCTCTCTCTCTCTCTCTCTCTCTCTCTCTCTCTCTCTCTCTCTCTCTCTCTCTCTCTCTCTCTCTCTCTCTCTCTCTCTCCCCTCATTCTCGCCCTTTCTCTCTCTTCCGCCCCTTCTCGCCCTCTCTCTCTCTCTCTCTCTCTCTCTCTCCCTCTCTCTCTCTCTCTCTCTCTCTCTCTCTCTCTCTCTCTCTCTCTCTCTCTCTCTCTCTCTCTCTCTCTCTCTCTCTCTCTCTCTCTCTCTCTCTCTCTCTCTCTCTCTCTCTCTCTCTCTCTCTCTCTCTCTCTCTCTCTCTCTCTCTCTCTCTCTCTCTCTCTCTCTCTCTCTCTCTCTCTCTCTCTCTCTCTCTCTCTCTCTCTCTCTCTCTCTCTCTCTCTCTCTCTCTCTCTCTCTCTCTCTCCCCCTCCTTCTCTCTCTCTCTCTCCCGCCCCTTCTCTCCCTCTCCCTCTCCCTCTCCCTCTCCCTCTCCCTCTCCCTCTCCCTCTCCCTCTCCCTCTCCCTCTCCCTATATCTCTCTATATCTCTCTATATCTCTCTATCTCTCCCCCTTCTCGCTCTCTCTCTCCCTCTCCCGCCCCGTTCTCACCCTCTCTCTCCCCCCTTCTCGCCCTCTCCCCCCTTCTCGCCCTCTCTCTCTCCCCACCCCCTTCTCACCCTCTCTCTCTCTCTCTCTCTCTCTCTCTCTCCCCCCTTCTCGCCCTCTCTCTCCCCCCCTTCTCGACCTCTCTCTCCCCTCCTTCTCGCCCTCTCTCTTTCCCCCCCTTCTCGCCCTCTCTCTATCTCTATCTCTCCTCCCTTCTCGCTCTCTCTCCCCCTCTCCCCCCCTTCTCGCCCTCTCTCCCCCCATTCTCGCCCTCTCTCTCTCTCTCTCCCCCTTCTTGCCCTCTCTCTTCCCCTCTTCTCGCCCTATCTCTTCCCCCTTCTCGCCCTCTCTCTCCCCCCTTCTCACCCTCTCTCTCTATCTATCTCTCCCCCCTTCTCGCTCTCTCTCTCCCCTCCCCCTTCTCGCCCTCTCTCTCTCCCGCCCCTTCTCGCCCTCTCTCTCCCCCTTCTCGCCCTCTCTCTCCCCCTTCTCGCCCTCTCTCCCCCCCTTCTCGCCCTCTCTCTCTCTCTCTCTCTCTCTCTCTCTCTCTCTCTCTCTCTCTCTCTCTCTCTCTCTCTCTCTCTCTCTCTCCCTCCTTCTCGCCCTCTCTCTCTCTCCCCCCTTCTCGCCCTCTCTCTCTCCCCCCTTCTCGCCCTCGCCCTCTCTCTCCCCCCCCCTTCTCGCCCTCTCTCTCTCTATCTATCTCTCCCCCCCTTCTCGCTCTCTCTCTCTCTCATCCGCCCCTTCTCGCCCTCTCTCTCCCCCTTCTCGCCCTCTCTCCCCCTTCTCGCCCTCTCTCTCCCCCCTTCTCGCCCTCTCTCTCTCTCTTCTCTCTCTCTCTCTCTCTCTCTCTCTCTCTCTCTCTCTCTCTCTCTCTCTCTCTCTCTCTCTCTCTCTCTCTCTCTCTCTCTCTCTCCCCTCATTCTCGCCCTTTCTCTCTCTTCCGCCCCTTCTCGCCCTCTCTCTCTCCCTCCCCCCTTCTCCCCCTCTCTGTCTCTCTCTCTCTCTCTCTCTCTCTCTCTCTCTCTCTCTCTCTCTCTCTCTCTCTCTCTCTCCCTCCTTCTCGCCCTCTCTCTCTCCCGCCCCTTCTCGCCCTCTCTCTCCCCCCCTTCTCGCCCTCGCCCTCTCTCTCCCCCCTTCTCGCCCTCTCTCTCTCTATCTATCTCTCCCCCTTCTCGCTCTCTCTCTCTCTCATCCGCCCCTTCTCGCCCTCTCTCTCCCCCCTTCTCGCCCTCTCTCTCCCCCTTCTCGCCCTCTCTCTCCCCCCTTCTCTCTCTCTCTCTCTCTCTCTCTCTCTCTCTCTCTCTCTCTCTCTCTCTCTCTCTCTCTCTCTCTCTCTCTCTCTCTCTCTCTCTCTCTCTCCCCTCATTCTCGCCCTTTCTCTCTCTTCCGCCCCTTCTCGCCCTCTCTCTCTCCCCCACCCCTTCTCCCCCTCTCTCTCTCCCTCCCCCCTTCTCGCCCTCTCTGTCTCTCTCTCTCTCTCTCTCTCTCTCTCTCTCTCTCTCTCTCTCTCTCTCTCTCTCTCTCTCTCTCTCTCTCTCTCTCTCTCTCTCTCTCTCTCTCTCTCTCTCTCTCTCTCTCTCTCTCTCTCTCTCTCTCTCTCTCTCTCTCTCTCTCTCTCTCTCTCTCTCTCTCTCTCTCTCTCTCTCTCTCTCTCTCTCTCTCTCTCTCTCTCTCTCTCTCTCTCTCTCTCTCTCTCTCTCTCTCTCTCTCTCTCTCTCTCTCTCTCTCTCTCTCTCTCTCTCTCTCTCTCTCTCTCTCTCTCTCTCTCTCTCTCTCTCTCTCTCTCTCTCTCTCTCTCTCTCTCTCTCTCTCTCTCTCTCCCCCTCCTTCTCTCTCTATCCCTCCCCCCCTCTCTCTCTCTCTCTCTCTCTCTCTCTCTCTCTCTCTCTCTCTCTCTCTCTCTCTCTCTCTCTCTCTCTCTCTCTCTCTCTGCACAGTTACTGTACAAGTTTAAAGCACCTTATATAGAGGAATACATGATATCAGCTTTTATATTCCAATTATTTTTCTCATTTAAAATTTATGTGAAACTAATGGCTAAATTTGATATCCTCCTTACCTTTGTTATAGTTTGTTTTATTTACTTTTTCAAACTTATTTTTACATTATGCATATATATATATATATATATATATATATATATATATATATATATATATATATATATATATATATATATATGTATATATAATGATATCCATCTTACCAATAACTCTGCTGTGTACATATAGTAACCCGTGTGTCCTCATCATGCTCCCTCCAAATGATGTGGATGGCCGTTGAATTAGGTAGTCAATAAGCAAAAATAATTCTTCAGATGTCTCCTTGCTCTCTCATACTTTTGGGACGATTGTTTGCTTTATAGATCAAGCATCGTCTTATCTATTCAACTGATATTGCTGATGATATTCTCACTCCCAGTAAGAAACATTGGGGAATGTGGGACAAGAAGCTGCAGTGAGCTGATATTAGGCTAAAGCAAAGGACAATAAATAACTACATAATGTTGTCACCAATTTGTTTAACAGTCGTTTGAACGTTGGAATTTAATCTTGACCATGAAAGGTGCATCAAAATGTGCTGTAATATGCGGAAAGTATCCGATTCGTGTCCGAGTGGTTTGTTTTATGCAGAACGAACATCATGAACATCTTGTACATCCCATTCACATGCATCATTCTCACACTGCTAACAAATATGTTTAACAGTGGATCTGAATGTTTGCAGGTGCATATTCATGCAAGTCATTGTAGTCTGCACAGACACAATCCATTTCATCTGATCAATTTTATAACATGCGTTTCAAATGGTCCCATATCTTTTCACTTCACTTTTGAACTGGAAATTCCTTTGATTCAAGTTTTGTATTCTATGAACACTTGTTGATATCGTACATGGGCACCTGTCACGTGATGCTTGACCCATAGGTCAAAGGACCCATTGGTCATTTGCATTACAAGGGAACAAATTGTTCACATGAACGACCATTCATACCTACAGCTGGAAACATCATTATGCAAGCGACATGCCCATGGACCGGATAACAAGAGAAAAAAAAACATATTTTTCATAAAGACCATAACTTCAAAATAAAAGTTGACAAAAAAAATCCAACTCATAATGCGGGAACAACTTTGTTTCGCGAAGATAAACATGGCACCTTGAGAGTCTAATCACGTCTTTCAACTTGTACTGCTTATCATTAATTAATTGAGACCTATTTATATTTGTCTGAAGAACCCTTGCACTGTATATATTCTTGTATATATATGTATATATTGAGGGTGTGTGAACATATATGTATATATTCTTGTATATATGTATATATTGAGGGTGTGTGAACATATATGTATATATTCTTGCCCCACATTTCCTTCCACTGTACATATATTGCATAACAGCTCATGCATGTCCTTTTAAATTTACTGTGAATAACAACAACAGTGGAATGTACAGCAGACTCCATTGGAGTGTCGGGCTCTTCCCCGACACTCGCTCCCATTTGGCGCATTAACACTTACGGAAAATGTTTTTTTTTGGTTACAATTAAATCATACAGCTCACACCATTGAGCATCAACCGGCGTAGTGGCGTGCGCCTGTAATCCGGCTACTCGGTGGCTTGGGTTGGAGGATCGCTTGAGGACGGGAGCTCTGCACTGGGCTGTGCTATGAGAGGGTGTCGGGCAGCCCAGAATCATGGCGAAACCCAATCCTTATCCCTGTGTCGTAAGAGGCGACCAGGGTTGCATCAGGAAGGGCATCCGGCATAAAACCTGTGCCAAATCAGTATGCGGATCATAACGGATGATCCGCTGTGGCGACCCCTAACGGGAGCAGCCGAAGGAAGAACAACACCATTGAGCATCAGGAGTCAGTCGTTGTGTTTGTCCAAATGCATTTGTTACTTGTTTCCGAATGTCAATGTAATTAATGGAAAAGTACACTGATGTCTTACTTTTGTCTTTGTCCTGCACGTGTAATTGTTTTATCCACTAGCTCCACCATGAGGCAATTAGATCAATACAAGGAACATTAACTTTGATGCGCAGGAGGAGGCCATTCGTTCCGTCATACTTGCTCGACATCAAGACCACATTAATCAAAGCTATCAGTGAAAATAACATCACTGCACATGTATACAATCACCCATACACACCTGAGCTACCTAGCAGTCCTCAAAACATCCATGTACAATGTAAAAATAATAATAATACAGTTTCCTTAACATCAATTATATTATTGGTGTTGAATTGCCTTTAATTAACGTCTGTAAATGCATATTCTTGATGTGAACTCGACCCTCAACAAAGCAGACATCGGTGCACACGCACATACTTAGAATGGAACAAGGTAATCTTATTTGGTGATATAAATATTTCTGATTTGCAACTGTCCCTATTTTTGGGCACAGCATTATAGTTGTCTATCTACCTCCCCTCCAGCGCTCATTGCTGTAGGTCACACTGCACTACCCTGAGGATGTCACACTGTGCACTGTTTTGCAGCATTCATCACCAGCATGGCGTCATTGCACCAAATGAGTGGGAAGGTGTTGCAGAAAAGATTGGATGTGGGAGAGAAATGATACAAACCTTCGAGAAAGGAGGAAGGATGAAAGATATATCAAATGTGGGATACATTGAACTGGCTTTAATGCTGCATCATCATTGCCAAAGTTGATCACCCTAATTTTGCACCACAGGCACAGGCAGCGTTAGCGACGTAGCGTAATAAGGCACCTTCATGAATTAGTCTCTTTAATAAGGTTTTAAAGTTTCCTGGATTCAAAAGGATTATTCAATAGCTTTTATGTTTTAGTAAATAAATCAAACATTGCTTCTGAGAAATGTTAATGTTTTTATGTGAAATCTTTAGTCTCTAAGCTGTTTACAGTAGGTAGCCTGGGTTCGAATCTCGGTCCAGCTATAAACTCTCATCCTGGTGTTAAACAGGCAGGGTGATTCATCAATGTGTATTTTCTGATCTTTGGATGGACGTTAAACTGGCCGGCAATAGGTGGGTATTAAAGATCCCACAGTGTCCTTCATGAAGAGTATGCGAGCTATCTGCGGCACCATGGCCAAATTTCAAATTCCTGCCCTCACTACTGCTGGGAAGGCAATGGCAAACCATTCCGTATAATCCTTGCCAAGAAACTGTTTCGGCAACAGCGATGCTCTGTTACAGATTATGGTACATCGAAATCGCACAATGTCAAATATTATGGACTTCCTGAACTATAATAGCTGATTATGGAAGGGGAAGGTGGCCGAAGGCCAGGTAAATGGAAGTGGCTGTATGTAAAGAAATAGGTTTTCTGATCAAGTGCGTCTGAGAACCATTTATGAGGAAGTCGCTACACTTCCAATGGATGGATGGCATGGACACTCCTTATATTTAATACAACAGAAATCCTCAAAAAAAAGAAATCAACCAAGACTCAAACTTATAAACCTATAAAGCACCTACTGTACTAGTAGTTGTTGGAGGATTTCACAGCCAATAACATGAATTAAACTTTTCAAAAGCATTGCTCAGCTCCAAAACTGACCGATCCAAAATAGCCAGATTGTTATTCTACTTATTCTTCTTAGTCTTCTTTTCAGACAACCTAACTCAAAATTGGTTAAAGATCAGGACTTGGTTTAAATATGAATCAACTACATTTCATAGTGGGTAGGTCCATGACTACTCAAAAAATTTCACAAATCGTGAAAGGATTCCACAAAAAGTAAGCACAACAGCTTACCTACGCATAAGGATAGGAATAGGAAGGGGAAAAGAGGGGTGGGAAGGACCACGCCTGTCAATCAGCCTGGTGAGGGAGGGGCCATGACAACACAATTGCCTGAGTGCCAATCACACCGAAATCGGTGTGGTTAACTGTGTAATATGATGTACAGTCAGACAGCAGTGACCACAGAACTCCGTGAAGAGTAGGCATTAATACTTCTTAAACAAGAGAACAAAGCTTCATATCACAAGTTGTGAAACTTCACTAAAGGATGATTTCAATAGAACTTAGGGTGTTCATAAATGATCTCCACAAAGAATGCAAAACACCACAGAGCATGACTCCTATCACTGCAACAGCAGCAAAGCTGCACGCTCTGAAAACCATTTCAAGAACAATTGTGGACACAATCAAAATTCATCGAAATATCTTGGGATGGTTTCACGTGATAATTTCTTGTGACCATTCCAACGTTGTTTACATACTTTTTGGCACGTCATCCCCTACATCCTTTTTAATAAAAAAAAAAGTTTTTTTTTATTACTTCATCTTCATAATAACCTTTACCTGAGAAGTCTGTTGTTTTTAGTCATTGCTTGTTTTTTATGTTCTTTGGTCCAGTTCCTCTTTTTTTAGTGTGCTGATTAAACCATTGAGTAAGACCAGATCATTGAACTGACCGAAAGTTTTCTTTGTTGTTTTTTTTTAACAATAAGAACATGGGTAAAGCTAAACAGTGTTCTCAAAGCAGCTAGCTGATGAAACTTTCATTAACAGACTACATGGTTAAAAACACTGGATATTTTTCTTCAAATCCTATGTTATGTATATGTGCTTTGAACCGGAATCCCTGCTTCAAAGGCCCCCTTTCTTTAAAGAAGGCCTTTTGCCTGAAACTTCACACATCAATTCACCTTTTTGCTATAGCATACCTATATGGCCGATAGCATACCGCTGTGAACATTTCATTGAGAAAATTTGTTGTCTATATTTATTCAAAGACAGACTGTGACTATGTAGTTCTTATCAACACGAGTCTTGCCCCAAAGATGTGTATGCGTGCGTGCGTGCACGTGCCCATGCATATCCATGTCCGTGTCTACATATTTTAGTTGTTTTCTCTGCAACCGCTTGTTCCATCGATGCAAAACTTTAAATGTAGGAGGGATTCCCCATGGATAATATTTTATTGCTAACTCTGATGTCATAGATCAAATGCTATGGCAGCCATGTTGGATTAAAGGGAAAAAATTGGGCATCATTTTCTCTGAAACTGTTCAACGAAAAAAATTAAAACTTGGCATAAGTCATCAACTCCCCATGAGGTATATATCGGGTGATAATGATGACATCATCGGTGAAGTGGTATTCCAGCTATAATTGGTTGAATTGAAATCCTTATTGGAAAAACTGAAACTTCATGTATCTGATACATGACTCAATGTGAGTGAATAATTCAACTTATGATGTCATCTGTCACATGGTATGGCAGCCATATTGGATTAAAGGAACACATTTGGACATCATTTTCTCTAAAACCGCTCAACGAAAAAAAAATTGAAACTTGCCATAATATGTCATCAACTCCCCATGGGGTATATATGGTGATAACGATGATGTCATTTGAGAAGTGGTATTCCAGCCATCATTGGTTGAATTGAAATTCTTATCTGAAAAATCTGAAACTTCATATATCTGATCTATGACTCCATGTGATTGAATTTATGATGTTCATAACCCATGCCAAGGAAGTATGTGACATAATAAGGTGCATTGATGATATGGGTACATGGGCCATAATAGTAGTGGACCATAATAGTAGCGTGTTAAGTTAACGATGGTATATGTTTGTTCAGAATGAACACATGAGGCGAGACTATTCACTTGACGAGTGCTGTTCTAGTTTTCCATTGTGTTTTAAGTAGAAAGTTATACACTTCCTTTCCTGTCTAGTTGACATCGTTTCCAGTTGAAAAATATTAGCAATGATCTAAGACTCTTGGAGGAGCTTCTACTTAAATGGCACACAGGGAAATTACTTAAGGAGATACTAATTGCAAGAACATGATGAGAAAGCATCTGAAAATGCAAAGCCCGTCCGCTTTGTAGTCGGACTTCTTCTTCTTCCGTGTGTTAAACAGTACCTTTGACCTTTTGATCAAATTCTTAATTTGTCTTCTCCATATTCTCATCATAAAGCGTTGTTGAAAGTGTGACAAGCTCAAATGATAATTAAAATTTCAGGTCAATTATATGAAAATTGATGATTTTATGTGGTGCTGACCTTTGACCTTTTGACCAAATTATTAATTTGTCTTCTCCATATTGTCATAATAAAGCTTTGTTGAAAATTTGATGACAAAAGCTCAAATGGCAAAAAATAGTTATGTCTCGGACAAACACACAGATAGACACACACACACACACACACACACACACACACACACACACACACACACACACACACACACACACGATTGCAAAACCCTATCTCCCACTGTGCAAGGACAAGTAAAGAAGATCGTGGACCAAACGACACATTATCTGACATTTGTACCTGAGACATTTGCATAATGAGGCAAGCATATGCTCAGATGGGATTTCCAAACAAGCCAACCCAAAAGATGAATAACAATATCACAATGTCCTTTATGAAATACAATTTATACTGATGCACTAGAAATGTATTCAGAATTCTCCACTCCAAGCACGTTGCTTCAAATGACCATTTCATTATCTGCAACTTCCTTTTGTTTGATCAACCTCCTCTGAATTGTTGGTTGCTGTGCTTTAATGTTAGAATTTCCATGTATAAAAAGAAAGCATTTGAAGTTACTTTGCTCTTATATTTTGGATCTCCCACCTTCTCCTCATTAATAGTCTCTTTGTCATATACCTTTCCCACCTATCCTTTCACTTGACCATCCACAGACGACCAGCTGCCAGCCGGGTTTCCTCGGATTCACATGCCTCCCCAACTCAAGGTAGTTGAGCGAACGCGCACAGCAAATATGATGTGCGGTGCAAGTGGCAACCCTGACCCCACCATTGTCTGGTTCAAGGACTTCCTTCCCGTGGATGTGGTCAAAGTGGGAAATCGCGTCAAGCAGATGCGCACTGGTGAGGGGGTGGGGATTTTTCATTATTATGCACACATTTCCAATGCCCTTATTACATTTCTGCTTCAATAGAATCAAGACTGACATTATTAACAAAAAAAACTATCTGAAATGTTTCAAAACACGAGTTAACTTCTTTTATGAGTTATCTCTTTCTTGACTTGTATTTAGGTAAGTGAAGTCTGATTTTTTTTTTCCACCATTTCATATTGTTTGCCTCATCATTAAGAAAGTTCTCTCAACAGGTAGGAGAATTAGATCCAAAGATTTGGGGCCACCTTAGAAAAAAAACAAAAAAAACCTACCTGTGTCTGGTGAATCACAGATGTTATGGTACAGAATTTCACTCCATTATTTCCTACATATGAAATCGAATTTAAAAACAGGTGTTTCGTTCACAAAGCTTTTAATTCTTTCATAAGGGCATCACAATGCAGCAAAGGCCGATTCACTTTGCTTCCCTAGTTAACAAAACTTCTTATCCCACACTTTCCAGCAGTGATTGCACAGGGAAGTGCACCTAGTCACAAGGGTTAGGGTGTGGGTGTGTCGTTTCCAAGAAGATCAAGGAAGCATTGGCATCCTTTGACTCTCAGGCTATCTTTGGTAGCATTGCCCACCAATAGCAGCACATTGTCAGTTCTAAGAACCGTATGCCAGTACGACTGACAGAAACAACTAGGACAAGGGTTCACCTTGCAAAAAGTTTGTAAATTAAATAAATAAGCAAACAAATAAAGAAAAGGTGAATGACTTCAACTAAAAGAATGTGAGAGAATACAATACAATGGGCATAGAGATACCTTTCTGTTGAAATTTCCTAACTTTGACTTTTGAGGAAAGGCATAAACATCCAATCTGTGCTGAGTGAGCAAATTGTACGCGAGACTGCAGTCAGCAAACTGCCTGCAGTCACAATGAACTGAGTTTGCAAAAGTTTTCAAAAATTGATAATCCTCGTCACTTTAATAAAATAAATAAAACGTGATCACGTATAGCTTGAAAAAGGCACAATGAAGAGTGGACATGAGGAATAAATATACAAACCAGAAGGGCACTCGGTGGAGCACATACCCCCACCACGTAATGCAAGATCCACGAGAACATATCGGGCTCAATACAGTTTTTGAAATGTCATGCTATACAGTACTATGTCGTTTTTGGCTCATCTCTCAATGGTGAAGAATCAGTTTAAAAATTATCAGATCCAGATGGGGATCTTCACAAAAAAACTAATGAGTCCGTCCGTCCTTGTCACACATCGAACCTGTTCACAAAATTTCATCCGGATCCGTCCACAACTTTTGGAGATATCCTGTCCACAGACAAACAGACAGAAAGGGGGTGAAAACATAACCTCCTTCACCTTCGGCAGAGGTAATAAGATAAAAAAACAAATGTCCAACAACACAATAGTTGGCCACAAATAGATTCCTCCGATGAAATAAGTTAAGTTATTATGAGGCAAAAGTAAGCGAGGAATAAAGGAGTTTAAAAACAGCAGCATAAAGAAGACAAAGCAGAATTGAAAAAAGTTGAGATATTAAACAGAATTTATTGAATCAATAAAACACATAGCACGTAAAAAGTTGAACAAGCCCACAAGTCCAGTAAGATATATTTGTTGAGGTGTAAATCTGCTTATTGATGCTAAAAGACCAACTGGGACTTTTCCTCCACAAAGGAATGGGGGGGGGGGGGTAAGATGGAAGAAGAGTGATGGAAGGTGCACCAAGAAGGGACCAACATTGCTCGGTGAAGCCATCTCCAAAGTGCAATGTACAACGCGGATTAAGAGGAGCAATGGAAACTCTCCGCACATGTGTACCCACACCATACCACAACTAAAAAAGGACAGACTGCACACTTGCCCAGATAATTTGGAGAAAACTCTTACATTGTGCATCTGGTGAAAGTGGTGACGTCATACCGATGTGTTTTGGGTACTTTCAGCCATGCACACACTAATATTGAGCATTATTTTATTTGAGGTGAGCTGACACCACCCTAATCTGTTGAACATTATGTTCTGAATGAATTTCACCATTTTTGTTTAACATGATCGAAAGCTCTTAGGGGATCTGCAACAAAATTCATGCACACATTTACAGACAAATATGTGAGACAACACTTGACTTGACGAGACAAACACAACCACTGACCTTGGCGGAAGTGATTTAACTTCCCCGTGCATTCTGGATAGCCGTGACCTTGATTTTCTTCCTCGCTTAAGAATTGCAGAAAATCCAGTCTGTCGTGAACTGTCACCTTTATCTGAACTTCTTGTACTTGCTCTAGTGGAACATGAGGGTTCGGATGAATCAGATTGTTTAGCAAGGCAGGTGAGATTCATAATGAACCTCTGGTGACATTCTCTGTGATATCCATGATGCACTGTGATGACATCAGGGATAAGTTTTCATGTTTCTGTCACGAACCCAGAGGTTGAGAGAATCTTTCGTTGCATACATCCTTCAACCCAGAAAGTTTGCAATCAGCATCCTTATAAGCAGATCGGAGTTGAAGTGGTCCATGTTGTAGTCCTGGGATATGAACGATGCATAATGGTTTCTGTTGGGTATCTTGTCTGACACTTCCATCATCCTTGTGACATTTTGAAGGTGGACCTGGTTGTCCAGTAGTCTGCATTGAACTTCTTGCTTCAGACATCTTGTATATGAATGTGGATCTGAAAATAGAAGACAAGAGAATATTGAAGGAGAGTATGCTGTTGGAATTGTGATTACATTATACATTAGCATGATCCGTATCTGCTTCATTTTGGTGTCAAATGGAAAGTATTAGGCAGCAGATCATTACCATTGAAGAGCTGTTTGTTTTCTCTGAAATGTCCACCTGGAAAATAAAGCATATCATAGATTTGGTTAAACCGCCTTGGTATAAAAGGAAAATGAGGGTGTAGCCACTGAAAGTCCACGAACCAAATCAATGGACATGATATCAACCGATAAAACATAAGGAAGTAAACTTTAATTTGATGTATAATATGGGGGGTATTTAATTATTGATCATGTTTACTCCGGTTCGAAATTGTTCTACGTAGACCCGCGATTCTCATTTTGATGGTACCTCCCTTAAAAAGGGCTCAAATACTTGGTGCACCCCCCATACTTTAAACAGTAACAGTTCATTTCATGCTCGGGACATCTCAAGGCTTCAGAAAAATACAATCGTGTTCAGTTTTTTTTAGGGGAGGGGGGTGCACGGTGACATTATCTGGCCCATGACTTAGCAGCTTACAATGCTAGGATCCCAAGTTAATGTGGTTTTATTTTAAAAAAATGTTATATTATAATGTTGATGTCATGTATTATGGTAGACCTCATTAGCATGGCTCACGATACTTGGAACCCAGGTTCAAATCCCATTTGCTATATGTATTTGTGCAATGTCGACTAATGTTCTTATAATTCAATTTTAAAGTAGATTGATGTTTCCCATTACCTTTGTGCTGCATGCTTATTTACTTACAAGCTCCACTATGAGCCTGAGATCAATGTAAAGTATACATTCCTGCATCAGATGGATGTACAAGTGATTATATGAGCCTTGGATTGAAAGAAAATACGTTTATTTGTCCCCTTGCTTCAGTTTATGCAAAATTCAAGGGATTTGGGCATACATTTTTATGCCACCTTTGGTAAGACAAAATCTTATTTGTTGTGTAGAACTTTATCTTTGGATGTATATAATTAATTGGCAAAGGACTGTGATGTGTACACTCCGGTATGTAAGAGAAACATGCAGACAAATTCAAAATTTTGCATGCATTCACCTTTATGACTTGTGAAAATCGAAGATTTTCCCATTACCTTTGTCATTTTCCCATTTTTTTTAATGTCAGTTGATTTTTGTTATTCTGTCTATCTGTCTGTCTGTCTGTTTGTCTGTCTGTTTGTTTGTCTGTTTCTCGCCTACAGGTCACAATTCTAAACCGATCATTATGAAACTTTACCAAATTGAAGAGGTAGTCTCATTTGAGAAGCCGATTGATTTTGAGGTCAAAGGTCATCTTGAGGTCAAATTTCTAAAATCGTCATTTTTCATCCAATTGACTTGAAAGTTGAGCAGGATTTGCATATTGTGTCACTGAATTGGAAAACCAACTATTTGAGGTCAATATGTCCTCGGTAAACTCAAGGTCAAACTTCTAAAAATCATCATTTTTTAAACTGAAAAATCGTCAATTTTCATCTGATTGACTTGGAGGTTAAACAGAAATTGCATTGTGCATTACTGAATTGGGAAACCAACCATTTTTGAGATCAAATGGTCAAAGGTCAACTCAAAGGCAAACTTGTAAAATAATCAATTTTCATCCGATTGACCTGAGCTTTGATTAAGATTGTCAATTTTAATCTTGATGAAATGGACAATTTGATGTATCCATGACAACTTTTGGGAGAGGGGGGTGGATATTGCAAGTATCGTGCGTCTTTTTTTTTTTTCTTGTTAATCGCTTTTGTCCTTCTGAATATGCATTGGAGGAAAGGAAATAATGTAATTGTCTTCGGCAATTTGAAATTATATGCTTGTTATGTTATTTTTCTCTGTCAAAATTGAGTAACACCTTTCTTTACAGGGATGTTTAATTTACTACATGGTATTTCAGCCTTTTTCGTGGAGCTTTCTATCCTTTTTAAGACAAACTGATATGTTCTGGGATATGTTATTGCTATTTATCTTCAGTGGAATTGATAATGATTATGATGATCATTATAATAATTACTATGATTATCATTATTATTATTAATGAATCATCTTCTGAATGCCAACCAAAGATGATTATACTAAATACTGCAAGGTAATATCCACCAAATACTCAAACATTGAGAAGGACAACACAAAATCTGCAGAGCACATTATGGAATTTGTCAAAACAAGAGAGAAGCAGCTTTGTCACAGAAATAACAATAATCATACTAAAATACGCAATTTGGTGTCTGTCTGTCTGTCTGACCATGATACATTCGGTTGTTACTTATCCAATCTCAACCAAACTTGACAGAACGAATAAGTGTCACACTATAGAGGTTATAGCGACTTCAATGTGCCCCCGTCCCCTCTCCTTCCCAAGGGGTTTTTACATGTTAAGGTGAAGATGCGTGTTTAGATTGTGAATTGTGGAATTTTTCCAAGGCTTTAAAAGCTGATATTCTAACTTTCACACCACATTAGATCATCAGAACTCACGGCCTGAATAAGTATGTTGAAATTGAGAGTGAAATTGAAGTTGTTTTTTTTCTCGGAAAAAGCAAGAAAAAATTTTGAGCCCGATACAATGAAATAATTATTTCCACAGGATGTGAGGGCAAATGTCTCCAAACAGAAGCGTTATACTCACAATTGGAATCTATCCAAGCTATATAAACATGATGTATTATATATGCACAAAAGCAGTTGCCATGTTTTTGCTTCATAACATAATCCGAGTTGTTCTTTTTTGAGGCATCAAGCAATAAAGACAGTTCTGTGCCGATACACCAACTACATTTAAAAAAAAAAAAATATATATATATATATTTTTTTTTTGGGAGCAAAAGAGGCTGTGCTTGTACACCGTATGTTGTGCTTTTTGCATTAATGTCCGAAGCACATCAAAAAAAATAATCCTGCTAACGTTTTGACCAATTCATGTTTCGTATTCTATTTCAACCTGTTCCCATTTCCCATTCGCTCATTGCAAAACAATTAATCGGACGTAATAAATAACTTTGTGTGCATTGTAATCCTCTGTGTTGTGTTGAATTTTGTGCATCCCTCCTTTTGATGGGGTTTTCCCTGGTACTGTAACTGGAGGAGTGTTTGTTTGCTTGTTTGATTTGAAGATGCACAACTGAAACACCACATAGAATGACTTGAAACCTAGTGGTTGTACTTAAGGTGTGTCCAAGAATGTTTTCGGAGGTTAAAAAGAATATAATATGCCCTGTAGTTCAAGGTAAGGGAAGCACTAGAATTCTCTCTATTTAAATACTGTCACTTCCAGGGCGGTTAAGACCGACTTGGATGGATAGCCAAACAGTTCTACCTTGGAGGCGAACACATGATCCTTGGAGATTATAGCACGCATGAGAAGGAAGGGCGGCAAAGACACGGAGCAGACGAAAGCACAGCACAAGGGTTTATACTGGAATCCACGACAAATAGACTACACAAGCATAGTTAATATTTCGGGGATTAATAAATAAAAATCAATGTTTATAATGAAAATAAATCAAAACGGGATAATGACGAAGCATGAGGTGGACTAAACCTAATTTCCTATTTGAGGCACCTCCACACAGACTTTAATACAGACAAGGGGACAGACTAAATAAAAGAATAATCCTCCCTTTCTCCCGACACTTAACTGTGTGACCATAGATGAGTTTCTGAAGCTTGGGGTTCACCAAACGGCGGCGTCACGATGTGAGGAAATGCACCCAAAATGGTTCCAAGCCGCTCTCTGGGCGGGAAGCGTATGGGAGGTAGTTCGGGCGGTGATATTCAAAACCAGGGCTCAGAAACCGCTGTGCAGCTTCTTTTCACAATCGCACTTGCCAACGCCTCTCCTGCAAAATGGCACCACCTTTTTCCCCGATGGCACAGCACGAGGCTCCAAGGCACCGTCTCACATGACCGAGCTGAACAGTCAATGGCTAGCATCTTGCTCCATCACGTGGGCAAATCAGCCTCAGCATGAATACGAGAATCATGCAACCTTCTTCACCGTGTCGAGGGGAAGCCAGAAAAATGAGACCTCCGTCTCCAAGCGCGTACCTCACAGGACCTCCCTCCCCACTCCCTTTTGTGTCCCGACTCCCGATCCTGACTCAATCTTCCACTCTTCCCTCTCACATCACGCCCATTAAGCATCCACCCCAGGGGCATGGTCTCCCGAGTTGTCATTCCTGGAGGTGGTGTTTTCACCTGCTTGGAAATGACAGGCTCGGTTGTTGTTCCAAGGACGTGATTCCGTTTTATCGCCAGTCTTGAAATGCAAAAACGTAGGAAAAGGTCATTGGGGCAATCACATACTGGGAGAAATTATCCTTAAATTCTACCGAATTAACACAGCACCTCCCCCCCCCCCCCGTGTGGTGACACGCAACAACTTAAGCTCACAGTTTCCCCACCTGATTTACATCGAGATGTCTCCTACACATCCACGGACCATGCTACTCTATACAATCCTATCTTTACTACGAAATTCCTACATCTACCCAACAAACATATAAATATGTATAGCATAGCACCTCTCCTGGTTTGATGGGGGTGTTACAAGTTCTATTAAAATACTGCAATTCTGGGGGAATTATCTCATCCCTAATTATCCAGGCACTCAGTAGAGCACATACCTCTGCTATGTGCTCAGTAGAGCCTCTGCCAGGCTGAACAGTTTATGTTATATATCCCACTGATAGTCCGGATCTGCATCTGGACTTCAACGAAAATCAAACGACCTTTTCTTGTCACTTACCCAACTCATCCACCAAATTTTGTCATAATCCATCCGCAACATTTTGAGATATTGTGCTATATATTGTTTTTGGCCTGATTACTCAATGGTGAAGAATCACTTCAAAATTTATAGTATCCGGATCCAGATCCAGACCTTCACCAAACTCGAAACAATTTGTCCGTATCGCACACCCAACCTGTCCACAAAGTTTCGTCCTAATCCGTGCATAATTTTTTTGAAATATCATGCTATACTGTATGTCACTGTTTAGCCCAATCTCTTAATAGTGAAGAATCATTTAAAAATTCTCATATACAGATGTGGATCTTCACCAAAATCAAATCATTTCATTCTTGTCACACACCTAACCTGTCTACCAAGTTTTGTCCGTATCCTTCCATAATCTTTGAGACATCCTCCTTACAGACAGACAAATAGACAGACAGACAAACAGGGATGAAAACATAACCTTCATCCACATTTGGTGGCAGAGGTAATTAACCCATCCATTAGGATGGGTTCTTCTCTCGTCGAAGAACAAAGTTTCATATCTCAAGTTGTGAAACTCCACGAACGGATTATTTCAATCGAACTCAAGGTGTTCACAAATGATCTACAGAAATAATGCAAAACTTCACAGAGAATGTCTCATTTCACTGTTTCAGCAGCAAAGCTGTATGCTTCGAAAACAATTTCAACAATTGTGTACACAATCCAAAGCACAATGTTTTGCTCCAAATTCAAAATCTATGGTCAATAATTATGTATACTGGCTTTGAAAAGAGCACAGCAGGAGCAGTAATGTACTATACATGCTGAATCAAGCACCAATTATCTGGGAAACCTGGAGCACCACATTACAATCAATAAAAGATGAAGAAATTCTTACCATCAAGACTATGGATATGAACATCATTATATAATACATAGAGGCATACCCAGATAGATCCAAATGGATCAAGGTTGATCCAGACAGGCTGAGATGGACTTATGAGTAAATGGGTTTAGTTGTAAATCACGCTGTATAATCCTCCAGTACTCAGATGTAATGGTGAGACCTTGGAAAATACCAATACTGCACCACATGTTATGGATTACTGAATTGTGCACCCTATTAGTAAAGCACTCCACTAATCAAAAATACAGAATTTACATTCCATGCAGAGAATTGCCATGCCACTGGGAAATCCGAAACAACACTGAATGAATATGGTGATACGCAGTGAGCTAATGATTGCCGCACAGACCAATATGGACTGAATTCCTAGAATTGTATTCTTCACATTCCATGGTTATCTGGAATTTGTAGAAGGATCGATAGAATTAACAGGAGGTTGATCAAGGTATGCTATCCACTGCAGAAAGCCAGGAGAAGCTGAAGTTCTGGAGTTTTGCCCTTTGACAGAGTAAAAATTCTTACCAGCATGAAGATTGTAGTATGGATAAGAGCATTATTGAAGAGGTCGGTTTAAATCAATCCACATGGGCAGAGGTACTGACACTAGCCTTCACGAGCAAGCCTAGTTCTTCATTGTATCTGGAATTTGTCGAGTTGATGTGCTTAGAAATTACCAAATGCACATACATGGTCTGAGAGAAACCGAGACCGAGACCGACACGCACACACACTCAGACAGACCACTCACTTCCACATTTCTCCAATGAGCAGAAAGGTTGTAGTTAACCGGCCATGATGAATTGATGATTTTGGAGTTTATGCAAAACATATCTTCCATTCTTAAAGCTGAAAATGAGATTGGAAGAATTTGCTTTCATCCTTCTCATCAAATTAGTTTGATATAACGGTTGACGTATTGTCAGTTGAGCATACTCTGTGCTATCTCTCCTGACTTTCTGAAAAGAAGCTGAGTAAAAAAAAAAAATTGGACCTTTTTGGTAAAGCTCTATGTCTTCAAGCTTTCAATTCTCCATTTGTCTTCATTTTACATTTTAAACGAGATACAGATCACAATGCAAAGCACATCAGTGTCCGCTTTGTACTCGAACTAAACTTGATAATAGTAAAATAATAGTTAAAAGAAAATGATAAATTATATTAACGAGTGTTCTTCTAGCCTGGTGTTGGCGTAGTGATTAGGGTAGCGGCTTGGTATCCAAAAGGTCCTGAGTTCAAGCCCGTTGGCCGCTTGAATTAATACAAACCAGGAGGTTGACTCAGCCTGTTAATCTTCCGAGGTCGGCGAAATGAGTACCATTGTACTGTGCCCGGTGTATGCCCCGATTAGAATAGGTGTACCATATCCCTGTGTCGTAAGAGTCGACCAGGGTTGCGTCAGGAAGGGCATCCGGCGTAAAACCTGTGCCAAATCATTATGCGGATCATAATGGATGATCTGCTGTGGCGACCCCTAACGGGAGCAGCCGAAAGAAGAAGATATTAACGAGTGTTCTTAGGTCAGGTCAGGTATGGGAGCATGCGCCTAAGCAGTGCGTCGCTGCGTCCACTTTCCACCGGTACTCCAGTGGCCTCCGTCTGGCCATACTCAAGGCAGATGCCGGGCCCATCCCCATCTCTACAAGGCACGTGGTCGGCCCATTCGCCTCCTCCACTCACGAAGCTCCCTCGCTGAGAGAATCTGGTGAGCAGGATTAGCGTCAGGAAAACGAGCCACATGTCCATACAGCCGCAGTTGATGCTCATGGACTATGCAGGTAACAAATCTCATTTGAGTCTCTCTCAGCAACCGCTCATTGGACACGAAGTCCAACCAGTAATAGCCAAGGATTCTCCAAAGAGACCTGGTATCAAAGGAATTAAGTCTCTGTCTCAGATCCCTGGTCAGAGTCCAAGTTTCACATCAGTAGAGCAAGACTGGAAGTACTAAGGATCTGAAGACTCGGACTTTTGTCGTCCTGCACAGGTACCAACAGTTCCACACCCCATGATCCAGTGAATCCATGACTCCCCAGGCCCAACCCAGACATCTGTTGACCTCTGAAACTTGGTATGTAGGTAGGGGTCGATGAGTGATGCACGACGGTATGACTTGAGACACGATTGAAGGTCAATGTCAAGGTCAAGGTCACTCCAAAGTTGAAAAATCAGCTAATTTCAACATTATCTCCGCCATGTATTATCCGATCTCGGCGGAATTTCCAACGGATTATGATAGTAGCGTACAACATCTGAATCTGGTCGGGTCGTATTTTTCGAATTTGTAATTTGATTTTTGAGGTTTTCTATCCTTTTTACTCCCGGCCTTTCGTCTGTACGTTGAACCAAAAGACAAGACGACATCGAAGCCATTCTAAGCCGATCAGAGATCCACATCTTCAAAGCTTCAGAGATGACCGTCACCCCCAACCGGGGGTAATTTTTTTATTTAACCTTTCCTTTACCTAATCTTAAATATATGTATATATATATATATATTTTTTTTTTTTAAATTTATTTTTATAACCTTTCACGTTACAACTTCTGTAACCACGTGTTCCTCACTCCCTCTTCTTCTCCTGCATCTTTCCTCGTACTAACAGCTTCCTTCTGTGTTTGTCAATCCAAATTCACCAAACGTCTTCACGATTTATCTTCAACCTTTCCTTTACTCAATCTTATGTCGTCTTTATAAAAAAACAAAAACAAACAAAACGGTCCCTTAAAATGTTACAACTTCCTCTTCCACACGTGTGGTTCTCAATATTGTTTCATCATTCACGACTCTTATTTTCCTTCTTCAAAATAATGTTTTCAATTTGACCTTTCCTTCATCCTGGGTCGAAAACGTTCAACTGTTCCGTTTCTTTTCTCCATTCTCTTCATTCTCCTTTATTGCATCCCTCACATAATGTCTTTCATCATGTCTCTGACTTTTAAAAAAAATTAAATCCCAGTTTGCAATGGATGTTCGTGTTCCATCAATCATCCTTTTCTTGCAACTTCAGTGCCTATTCACCCCACCTCTTTAAATCTACCAACTCCTAACCCCTCACCTGTTATACCCTTTCCTTACCCCTCCCTCCCTTGCCCTTCGTCGTACCTCTGCTCTTGGCACCTCTTCACTGTCTTCTGTTTCAGTATCAGCTGCTCCTCTGTTGTCCCAAAGTGTGTGGTGTTCTAACACCTGTGGGCTCCATTCTAACCCAACAGATATCTCACTCTCTCAATCAGTACACTTGTCAACACCAAAAACATGCTCCTTTCCTCTCATCTCAACTCCCCCGCTTCCCAACCCCTCAAATCTTGTACCCCCCCCTGCCCCCACTCCCTTCTTCACCATACCTTCACAAACTCTCATCTTTCCCCTCTCCCCACTTCTCCCATCGCCCTCCTGCACCTTGGCCGTGCCTGCTCTTATCGTCAACCCTCCCTCTTAAAGCAACCTTCACACTCTTCCCCTCCAAGTTTCCCTCTCATCTTTCTCCCTCAACTCTCCCCACACACCCTTCTCCCACCATTCACCCACCTCAATCACCCTTCTCAAAGTTCCTCCTCCCCACCACATCCACAAAGCTGCTTCATCCCTTCCCTCTCCCCTCCATCTCATCACTCCACCTACTCCAATCTTCAATTATCCTCTGCCCCCTCTCTTATTACGCCCCACTGAACCTCAACACATCACCACCGAGCCCTTTCTCCTCCTCATCCGGCCCTCTCCCCAAGCCCTTTTGCAGTCCCACACACTCTTTCAATAACTCTCCTTACCTCCCCACCTCCTCCCTCGTCCTACCCTCCCCCTCCCCTGCACCCAAAACCTCATCCCCTCCCTCTTCCTTAACAGTGTGGATCTCAAACTTCTGGGGCCTTCACTCAAACCTGACAGATCTTTCCATACAGGATGCCACTGACAAAGCAGACATAATCTGCTTAATGGCTGCCATTATCAAAAGGTGGGCAGCGCTTATTGAAAATCTGGATTCCATTGATTCGTTCAAAATTAAGTACACGTCAATGCAAACAGTGAAGCCTGGATCTCATTCCCCCAGCCAGGCAAATTCTGTGTGGGATGACCATGGGAAATCTGCTCGTAACCAAACGCTGTGCATGCCAATGTGATTGGTAATGCTGGAATTACATTCTCTCCTGTTAAGGGAATGTCACGGTCCCAGAGAACACCCTGAAACCAAATATTATACGTGCCTTTATTTCAGGGGAAACCAAATACCACGGATGCCTTCGGTACAGATGATGCCAAATACTATACACATCCATTGAAACTAAATACTATACATACCTACAGATCGGGACACACAAATGAAGCCAAGGATAGCTAACCATGCACAGATGATGGAACGAAGCCAAATGCTATACACACTCCTTTGTAATTCACATTGTTTCTCTGTTCGTTACATTCTACCCCCAACAAAAGTGAATTAACAGCGACATTGAATGGTGTTCAAGTGAGCTCAATTTGGTAATGCACTAAAGAAACAGAAACAAACAATTATATTGAATGCTATTGAACTGAATTTTGTTTGGTTTATAAATTATTACTTTTTACTGGAATTGTAGCCAAAAGTTCTGTTCGGCTAAATTGGTTTCTTATCGGCTGTTCATTTTAATGGGTGTCCACTGTGTATGCCATGTCGGACAAGGACATCATGTCACGGATCTGTTTCATCGGGATACATCATTTTGCTTAACCTTAATTGCAAAAATGTTAGCCAACAATGCAGTTTATTTGATTTGAACCTGGCAATCCAGAAATATGATGAATGAATCCCTCCTCTTGCTGGTGAAGGCGAGTGCAGGTATGCATCCGGCGGACAGGTAGACCGATGGATTGAATTAACAGGACGTTGATTGAGATATGCCAACCGCCGTGGGAAGCAAGGAGAAGCTGACGTTTTGAGCATCAACCCATAGCTGGAGAAAATACACCCGGGATGATAAAACTCCTTTGGGGCTCAGTCGAGAACATCAGGCGGGGCAATAAAATTTGTTTAATTCCGTATGGATTAACAATGTAATAAAGTTTCATTTTATAATGCAAGAGACTAAATCACCCCCCTTTACAAAAACATGTCCAGATTCCCCAGTTCATTTTTTCTTCCACGTTATATTCCTTATTTGACCTTCAAGACGTATATCTAAATGAAGAGACTCTTTCAATTTTTTTTTTTTGAATGCAACATCGAGGCTCGTATGAGAGCTAACACAGAGCATATAACAAAGGGAGCAGGAGACAAGAGGGGTGGGAGAGGAAAGCACAAAACAGTGTTAGAGACATGGGGAGATCTGTGGAAGAGAGAGAGAGAGAGAGAGAGACAGTGAGTGAGAGAGAGTGAGAGAGAGAGAGAGAGAGAGAGAGTGTGAGAGAGAGGGAGAGAGAGAGAGAGAGAGAGAGAGAGAGAGAGAGAGAGAGAGAGAGAGAGAGAGAGAGAGAGAGAGAGAGAGAGAGAGAGAGAGAGAGAGAGAGAGAGAGAGAGAGAGAGAGAGAGATAGATAGATAGATAGATAGATAGATAGAGATATGGGGGGTAGAGAGATTTAATTATTTTATTAAATGCTTCTTACTTGGCAAAAAACTTTTTTTGCCAAGTCTGTGTGTTTGTAGCATTTTGGGCTGTAGCGTCTGTCTGTCTGTCTGTCTGTCTTTGTCACACGATTTTTGGCCACAGTTTTCAAGCAATCATTCTGAAATATTTTTCGTATGTAGTTGACCAGCCAAGGACAGCAACGCATCATTTTGGTGAAGATCCGAATCTGGTTCCGGATAGGAGAATTTTGTAAGTGATTCTTCACCACCTCACCTCACCTGTCGAACATTATCTTGAATCATCATTGACTTATATCATTGGAAGCTTAACCTCGCATTAAACTTCAGACATTTTCATTCGGTTCTCAAAATATCGACACAAAATATAGACGCTTTTGGCAAACATTCAAATGACTTGTACAGCAGTACTGCATCTATCATGCTCAACTCATGTAATTCACTCGGATCAATAGGATTGATCCATTCACTGACCAGAGGAAGTTGTGAACATTGTCTTGATAGCAAGGAGTTTATTCCCAATGCCTTCATGAATTCAATTCTGTCGTCCATCCATTCATCCAATGGGATCAGACTCTGTACAGAACATCAGTGCGACCAAAGCATTCTCCTGAGCTATTGGGCACAATCCAGGACAAGTCACCACTCCAACACAGGATACACAGGCTCAATCATCCCAGAAAGCTGGTACTCATTTTGCCGACCTCAGAAGGATGACAGGCTGAGTCAGCTGCACCTGGTATTAATTCAACGGCCAAGCAGGATTTGAACTCAGGACCCGAGGATCCCAAGCCCATCACCCCAACCATTAAGCCAACACCCTGTATTATGTACAGGGCAAGGTTGTAAGGAGCTGTCACTGTACTTTTATATGAATGAATAAATACATGAAAATATAAGGACAAATGAACACTGTGTTTTGCATTTGAACCAAAGGATTCACAGCATCATTAGACAATAGTAGTTATTAGTTGAGTGGATTGAAACCTGATAGACACCAGAACCAGTTCAGACTTCATCAAGACAGGGCTTTCACATAATCGTTTGGCTATGTGTTGTTATTTTCACAAGAGAGTTTCGAAAGGAAAAGTGAAAGAAAAATCAGAATGACTAAATACAGGGTGGAATTGTGGTTGGTGCCCGCTCTGAGTCTGTGAGGTTGGCAGTTTCATTTTCTATCCGAGTCGGGTTGTTCCAAATACTTTCAAAAATGGTATGTGCTGCTTCCTTGATTGACGTCCAGCATTTAAAGTATAGAGTACAGACAAACCCTATGGGCTGGCATCCATTGGGAACAAGAAAATTCTCCTTAATTTCCCGATTAAGTACAGAGTGAACTGGAAGGGCACTCAGTAGAGTTCATATCTCCGCCACATAATGCCTGATCCACGAGACCTGGTTTCTGAGCCCTGGTTTTGAATATCACCGCCCGAACTACCTCCTGTACGCTTCCCGCCCAGAGAGTGGCTTGGCACCATTTTGGGTGCATTTCCCCACACATTGACGCCGCAGTTTGGTGAACCCCAAGCTTCAGAAACTCATCTGATCATTATGCGGATCTACACCAATACATTTTTGAGATGTCGTGCTACATATCGTTTTTGAGGCCGATCTCTCAATGGTGAAGAATCAGTTTAAAAATTAAATAATTCTCGTATCCAGATGCTGATCCAGATCTTCACCAAAATCAAATCAATTAGTCCTTGCCACACACCCGTGTCCACCAAGTTTCATCCAAATATGTCAAGAACTTTTTGAGATATCGAGTTATGTATCGGTTTAGCCAGATCTCTCAATGGTGAAGAATCACTTAAAAACTTATCAGATCCAGATCCGGATATGGATCTTCACTAAAATTGAATCAATTCTTCCTTGTCCAACAACCAACATGTCTACCAAATTTCATCCGAATCTGTCCCAAACTTTTTGAGATATCCTGCACACAGACAAACAAACAAACACACAAGCAGTCATAGACTGGTACTTACGAAATCATCAACTTGACCTCTGACCTTGTCTAATAAAAGCTGTCTCTAGAGAAGGCGGCGATGCAAACCAGAAGTTTCTACGATAATTCTGTCCCAAACCATCACAAATCATAACGTCGACCGTAGCAAAAATCTCCATTTCTCTACGCAATTATTTAATATTATTTTATCAAAGTCACAAAACCGTAATATTCAGCAATCCACCAACAATCTTTACATAATCCGATGGCTTAGCGAGTCAGGCATGCACCGATAACCTTTATTGGAATAAAAACATGACTTTTAAACACCATCTTTGTCGAAAACACCGTCAGCGCACATACGCAAAACCTTTACATGACTCAACGACGCGTCAGCTCGAGCACGCTGCACCACGTGACGAGCCGTGACGCGGCGAGTGAAATATTTTTTTTTACAATCTTAAAACTTCTCCAAAACATCCGATTTTTACCAGAATTTCGACAACTGAGTGTTAAGCGTCCTAAGCGATCACAAAAACCGAAGAGAAAATTAAAATCGAAGTTAAAACGAACTCGTAACGTCGATCGAAGCAAAAATACTCCATTTCTCCACGTGAATTTACGGAATTATGTTTGACCTCACTGTGACCTTGACGTTTGACCGATTTTGACCAAAATCTAATCAGCACTAGCCATCACCCTCCTGAATCACGTGGTGTAACTTGACATCGGTAGCTTCTTCCGTTCTCGAGTTATCATGCCTACAAACACACACACACACACAAACAAAGAAACACAAACAGAGGACGGAAGTCATCAATATACTTACAAAATCTTCAGATTTCTTAAGTAACAAGCAGTCATAGACTGGTACTTATGAATTCGTCAACTTGACCTCTGACCTTGTCTAATAAAAGCTGTCTCTCGAGAAGGTAGCGACGCAAACCAGAAGTTTCTACGATGATTCTGTACCAAAACATCAAAAATCGAATGTTTGACCTCACTGTGACCTTGACCTTTGACCGATTTTGACCAAAATATAATCAGCGCTAGCCATCACCCTCCTGAATCACGTGGTTTAATTTGACATTGGTAGCTTCTTCCGTTCTCGAGTTATCGTGCCTACAAACAAACAAACACACACACAAACACACAAACAGATGACGGAAGTCATCAATATACTTACGAAATCCTTAGATTTCCTAAACAGACTAAACAGACAGAAAGGAGTGAAAACAGTTGCGGAGGTCAAACTGACATCGAAAAGATGGCAACGCCAGTTCCCAGAGCTCCTGCGGAAAGTTACCTCACTAATCCCAAGCTTGGCGACTGTTTGTTGTCACGTCTGTTGTTGTTTCGTGTATTTGTCTGGGATTTATGTTGCAGCTCCTCCATGAACTTTAGGCCCTGTCAAGAAAATAGAAAAAAAATTCATATTTGACTGAGCAACTTTTTCAACATGATGCCCATCTATTATGTTTGCCATTAAATCAATGAGATTTTTCTCCCAATGTTTTTGACCAACTAAAATGGCATCGGAGTATATTAACGGCTGGGAGGAAAAAAAAAATGTGAGACTGACATTAAATAATTAGCCCTCCATCAGAGCAATCTTGTTTGTTGATGCAGATCCACGCTTTGTTCCGTTGGGATTTTCTATCAGTCTAATCCAGCTTCCCCCACACTCGTGTGAGAGTTTCTTGCGAATTCACGCATGCTGGTGACACATGGATGGCTTGCTTTCAGCTGACAATCCAGATGCTCCCATAGGTATTCGTTCAGATGATTATCTGGGTTTTCGGGGAACCCGGAGAAGATGTTGAATCTCCTTTCTTTTCTTTTTTTTTGGTCTTCTGCCAGACTTTGGTTGCACGAGCGACATAGTACATTTAGCACCATCCTCCTGAAGAATGTGAGCAACAAATGTCAGTGTGATTTGTTGGTACAATAATAGGTGATGTTTTTAAAATATCAAGCAGAATTGAGGCATCTTTCAACACCTAGTTTGCCATTCTCCCAGGCAAAAATACTCTACATAACCATTATTATTATTGTTGTTATTTCATATGCAGCCTTTGGCTGCTGGTTGCATCATTGCTGGGGGTGTGGCTGTACCGCTGATGGAGTGCCCCATTTCCAGCAAGCTGGTACTCATTTTGCCAACATCGGAAGGATGGAAAATTGAGTCAATCCACCTGGTGTTATTTAATGGCACGACAGAGGCTCAACCAAAATTAGATCCATTACAAACACCAGGGCACCTCGAGACCATAAGATATTAAGCCAGCCACCTCAACCGTTAAGCCAACACCAGGTTTAGTGCTGAGAATAAACCCACCTCGTGTTATTTAATGGTATAACAGGGGCTCAAATTCAAGACCCTAAGATCTTAAACCAGCTGCATCAACCGTTAAACCAACACCAGGTTTCCTACTTCCCATAATACTCCCTCTTCCATATACTTGAACATAAGCTGAAGACATAATGCGAAAGATCTTTGTAAGTTCTTTTTCAAAGTAAGTTGTGACCTCCAGATGTGAACTGCTGAAATGCATGTTCATCACAGTGGAGTACACACGACAACATTTGAAGGTCTTGCCAGAAACATCTGATCAAATCTATCAAAATGTTTTATTGTTACTGGACAGAAGGGGCTTCTTTATGTGCTACACACATTGTGTAGCCACGTCGGTGGAGTGACATTGGATGGCCCTTTGGTTTATCTCTGCATGCATACTGTCAGCAAGGGAATCTTGACAGGTCTTTGTGTGCATGACACATGCTAGATATCTGCGTCATATTAAGGGGCAGTCATGGAACGGGCGCTGCCTGTAAAAAGTGAAATTTCAACAAAATATGGCAATTGTCTTGAATTTCAAAGCAAAGACAATATTCCTTCCTTGTACTGGCTTCATCCTGTGCTCAGCAACCTCTATATTCCTTGGGTAAATTTACATGCTTAGACTTGTCACTTTCTCTGACATTTTTGCCATTTTGTTACTGCTTTGAATTTTGCTTTCATCGGCTTTTCACAATTTGTTTTCTTGATGTCCATGCTTCTTTCGTTTAGTCTTGATGATAGTGTCTAGTTTATGTTTTTACTCCACTTCTTTTAGACTGATTTTTTTTTATTTATGCTGTGATTACTAAAGTAATCATGATGCAGACTCTCCATACAATTCTGGACCACTAAGTGCTCAAGTTGAAGCGGTTTGGTGTTCTTTCTTTGTGTGTTTGATTTATACAACAGATTTCTTCTCTTCAAGGCTTATTTTATTTGAAGAACAAAAATTAAGAATTTCACGAGAGCAGGGCTGTATAAAAGGAAGGAGAAGAAGGGAGCAATTTTTTTGGGAAGGCAAACTTTCTAACCTGATTTG
>NC_140966.1:2375539-2388039 GCF_056783735.1 Eptatretus burgeri
GTCATACGCTGACTCGAGGAAACACCGGAGAGGCTGCCATGTTTTTTCCCCTCCTATTTTGTTCAAAGTAGCTGCATTGCTTGACCTTTCTGTCATGCTCGATTCTCCTTTACTGCGATGCCGTTATCTGTGGCTTTTGTCCAGTTATTCTCATTCTGTGCTTCCTTTGACCATGGCTAATAAGATTTTGTGAAAGCTTTAAAAAAAAAAAAAATTGTTGAGTAAATAAAGTTAAATGTCACGTGACAAATTGATTTAAAGATGGAGCCTTCACTTCGTTGAAATCAAGGCTGGGACAAGATGCGAAAACTGGAACTATTAAATCATTACAGATAAGGATAACTGGATGTCTGTTCACCTCTGATAGAGGCTGTGGCCTACTTTACTCTCGTGACAAGGCAATTTTCAAGTGATCTTCCCATGACAGAGGGCACCATACAATACTCAGTGTACCATCGCTGTACTAGCGAGCCACCTTACCCTCGCCATTACATTTCCCAGGTGGCATCAGATGAGAAAGGCTTCAGGTAGGATGGCAAGGGTTTTTGTGAGTTCTTACACATCCATTATATCGACGATCTAATATCACGGTCTATCCATACAACTGCAACAAACTACATTTTCTGGTCATGGCTTTTCATGGTGAATCTGAGTGATCTGTTGGTTTTTTGGGGGTTTTTTTGTTGTGTAATTATGCTAAGGCTGTCGATAATAGTTTTGCTTTTTTTTTTTACCGAATCCCTAAACTCAAGAACAGCCTTAATTGGTGCAGAGCTTGGGAATGGTCTTTTTTATACTGGGTACGTCTTAATGTTCATGGTTTCTTCTTTTCCTTCCTTGATGGTACATTTGAATCCACCAAAGCTTCGCTGCTATTGTTCGCATTTTAATCGCCTGTGCCCAAGACACTTTGTCACTTTAATTAATCGCACCACCCTGGAAGCTGTGGGACTAATGAGATGGGCCTCACGGTCGCAGTTGAAGGGCGATCTGGTAAAGGGGACCAAAATATGACTGTGATTGCTTTCTGCCTGAAACTGCTTGTAGTTTAATGTCGGGATGCTTTTAACAGATGTAGCGATGTCTGATGTGCCTTCAGCGTTAATGCTCAATGAGAAGGTTGTAATCATCTCGAGAAAAATAAATGTTTAATGTTAATCAGCATTTTTCTTGTTTGCGTTTCAATAGTGCTGGTTATGAGTATATATTTTAACCTTCTCGTAATTCCCTGTTCCTGCCTCATTCACACCTGCTTTCGTTCTACTCTTGGTTTCCTTTCCTTATAAGTCATTTCGATGGCAGTGCTGTGTTGATCAAACCTCATAGGAATGTCAAAGCAAAGAGGATTTATTTTGTGCCAATGGCTGACTTTGGCCCCAGTAAAACCTCAAAAATACCCAGCTCGGAAACAGGATGCAATCTAAATAGTGTATGGTAACATTGAGAATATTGAGCCAGACTCTCTCTCTCTCTCTCGCTCTCGCTCTCGCTCTCGCTCTCGCTCTCGCTCTCGCTCTCTCTCTCTCTCTCTCTCTCTCTCTCTCTCTCTCTCTCTCTCTCTCTCTCTCTCTCTCTCGCTCTCTCTTTCTCTCTCGCTCTCTCTTTCTCTCTCGCTCTCTCTCTCTCTCTCCCTCTCTCTTTCTCTCTCTCTCTCTCTCTCTCTCTCTCTCTCTCTCTCTCTCTCTCTCTCTCTCTCTCTCTCTCGCTCTCGCTCTCGCTCTCGCTCTCGCTCTCGCTCTCGCTCTCGCTCTCGCTCTCGCTCTCGCTCTCGCTCTCGCTCTCGCTCTCGCTCTCTCTCTCGCTCTCTCTCATCTTATTTTATCCTCTCTATGAAGACACACTCCTAGTCATTGCGACCCTTTATGCATTTCATTCATGCGCCATTTTGAACCTTGCCTCACTCTTGCACTTATCAGGAGCACTTCAGATTGAAGACAGCGATGATTCTGACCAGGGAAAGTATGAATGTGTTGCTTCCAACTCTGCCGGCACTGTTTATTCATCACCAGCAAATCTGTATGTGCGAGGTAAGACTTTATTTTTCTTGGTGAACACATACGTTTTCAATTTTTTTTTTTGGTCATAATGAAAAACTGTTTCACTCTAGCCTTACTGCTGTTAGCGATTTTTCTTCCAAAAATGCACTTCAAGCTGAACCAGCATGCACGGATTCAAGGGCAAGACTGTTTGTCTTTCTTCATCGCTCAACCGGTTTATATTTCTGCACTTGTATTTCCTTCTGTTTTGGATTTTGGCTCGGTCACCTAGCTCTCCCTCTCCCCTCTACTCTTTGTCCTATGTGGTATGTTGTTGTGATATTAGACTGATAGATGCTATCTAAGTCATTGTTATTATTCCACTATTGTGTCACTCTCTCAACTGCCCCTACTTGTGTACGTACAAGCGTTCTTGTTGTTGGGTTTTTTTTTTCTGGCATGCTCCAATCTTCAATACTTTAACCCCAAAACCTCTGATTAGCCCTCTTATTTTATTTCCAATTCCTTTATTCTATGTCAATTTGATAACTTGTCATAATCCATACCATTCTCACCTTCTCTGTTTTTTTTCTTCTCTTCTTTCTTCCCTTATCATTACCATGTGCCTTGCTCCTTTTACTCCCCTCATGGTTCACTTCCCCCCCCCACCCTTTCTCAATTTCCTTGCCATTTTCGTCACCCTCCTCCCAATCAATCTGACCCTTGTTCTATTTTCTGCCTTTCTTCACACCTTGCCTGCAAACCTTCCTTTCTCTTCATGTCTTTACTTCATTATTTTCCTCTTTATACTCTTTCATTTTTCCCCTCTTCCTCTCCCTTATCTGGATTTACTTTGTAACCTTCCTTCTATCCAGATTTTTTTTTTTAACTTGCATTCCCTTTTCTGACTCACAACTTTTATGATTACACCTCCCCCTCCTCTCCCATACTTTCTTGATAGCTCACAACTCCCACCTCCACATCATGTCAGACCTGTGTCTATGTTAGCTGCTGCCATTCTCCTCTCCCCCACTTCCTCCACCTGCCTGGGGCCTCTGGCTTCTCACCCCTGGGGGGAGGGGACAAGGGGTCTGGGAAGAGAAATGTACCAATGGGTGAAAACAGAGATGATAATATTTTTTTTTTGAGAGCAAAATTATCTGGAGAGTAGCAAATAATTTATGAAAAAAAAAATGGAATCAAGACTAAATAGGGTTGATTATGTATCTGAACAGTATGCTCACTTAAAGAATAAAATTGTTGTAGTTTGCCAGGAGACTGACTTAGAACTGAAAAGTTGTGTGTTCACTATTCCTGCGAGAATATAAATCCAATCGGACATGATGTTTTATTTTATTAAATGTTGAATTTGGAAGGCAATGTATAATTTTTAGAGGTATTTTATATATATATATATATATATATATATATATATATATATATATATATATATATATATATATATTTTTTTTATAGCTTTAGTCCATAACAGCAAAACTATATTTGTTCAGTGTGAGTGTGTGTGTGTGTGTGTGTGTGTGTGTGTGTGTGTGTGTGCGTGCGTGCGTGCGTGCGTGCGTGCGTGCGTGCGTGCGTGCGTGCGTGCGTGCGTTTTTGCAAATTTAAGGTGTCAAACATGATTGCAATTGATAAGAAGAAATATATTACTTTTCTGGTAAAGAAGGTACGAGGCTAAATAGTTGTGGCCTGTGTAAGAATTTTATTCTCCATAATCCCAGGTTGTGAGTTATTTCACAAGTACGGTCATTGATGTCATTTTGTAAATTGTAAACATTATTTGAATAGATTTGGATTGTGATAATATAACAACAATAGTTATTCCATATTATCAGCAACAATGTTTCAAGCCAGGCCAAAAAATTATTGCTACATGAATTATTGTGAAAAGAACTGAGATTTTTTCAATGAGACAGTGAAACTCCAACTGCTCCCTCCCATTTGCATAAAAATAGGCGTGAGTTTGGTCGGGTTTGTCATTTGGCTAGCTCTGCCTCTGATTAATTACAATGGATAATCCCAACTGCAAAAACCTTAATATATTTTTATATATAAATTTATGTGTAAAATATATATATATATATATATATATATATATATATATATATATATATATATATATATATATATATATATATATATATATATATATATATATATATATATACATATATGCGAGGTGTGTTCAAAAAGTATCCAAGCTTAATTTTTCGTGCGTAAGCAAATGAAGCTAGGGAGGCGTGGTGTGGTGCACGTATGTAGGCGATCCTAATCCGTATGCGTGAATATTTTGCCGCCTGCAGAAGCTGTCAGTCGCCGACAGACCGCAGATGAGTGAGGAAGTGAAAGTGAGCGCCGTCGGATTTTCGTTTTTGACAAAATCACGGATCACTGTGGTCTCATCGCCAGTGATCACTGTATTGAAGAAGTTCGGATCGCTGTTCACAGTCTCCAGCATGTCCTGTGCGATCTCCAAACGGAGTTGCTTCTGCTCGATCGTTAGCAGCTTTGGCACGAACTTCGCTGAGATTCTCCTTAAGCCCAAATCCTCAGTTGCAATGGAATGAACGGATCCAATGCTGACGCCCGCCTCGTCTGCAAGTTCTCTGATCATGATTTGACGATCCTGCATCAGCAGGGTCCTCACTGGGTCAATGACTATCTCATTTTGGGATGTTGAGGGCCTAAGAGAACGTGCTTCACTTTCCACTGATGTGCGACCATCTTTGAAGCGGTTGTACCACTCTTTTATCTGTGTGGTGCCCATTGCTTCGTTCCCGAAAGCCTGTTGAATCTTGCGGATCGTTTCCACTTGGGAATCGCCAAGCTTTACACAAAATTTGATGCAGTAGCATTGTTCAAGTTTTTCCGTCATTTTGTCAAAAATGAAAATCCGACGGCGCTCACTTGCACTTCCTCACTCATCGGCGGTCTGTCGGCGACTGACAGCTTCTGCAGGCGGGAAAATATTCACGCATACGGATTAGGATCGCCTACATACGTGCACCAAACCACGCCTCCCGAGCTTCATTTGTTTACGCATGAAAAATTAAGGTTGGATACTTTTTGAACACACCTCATGTATATGTATATATATATGTATATATAACACATATAAACATACACACACAAATATATATATATATATATATATATATATATATATATATATATATATATATATATATATATATATATAAATATATATATACATATACATTAAGGAAAGGGGGGGGGAGGATATATATATATATATATATATATATATATATATATATATATATATATATATATATATATATATATATATATAATGTGGATATTTATATGTGTTATATATATATATATATATATATATATATATATATATATATATATATATATATATATATATATATATATATATATATATATATATATATATAGATATATATATATAGCCTGGTGTTGGCCTAGTGGTTAGGGTAGCGGCTTGGGATCCAAAAGGTCCTGAGTTCAAGCCCCGTTGAGCCACCGAATTAAAACACCAGGGGGTAGACTCAGCCTGTCATCCTTCCAAGAAAGGCGAAATGAGTACTAATGTACTGGGCCGGTGTATACCCTGGTTAAAAATAGGTGTACCAGATCCCTGTGTCGCAAGAGGTGACCAGGGTTGCGTCAGGAAGGGCATCCGGTGTAAAAAATGTGCCAAATCACTATGCGGATCATAAGGATGATCTGCTGTGGCGACCCGGAATGGGAGCAGCCGAAAGAAGAAGAAGAAGAAGATACACAAATATGTATGTATATAAAAAACACATATAAACATACACACACTCATATATATATATATATATATATATATATATATATATATATATATATATATATATATATATATATATATATATATATATATATATATACATATATATATATATATACATACATTTAGGAGGGGGGGGGGGGGAAGGGGGAAATATAATATATATATATATATATATATATATATATAAATATATATATATATATTTATATTCGGCTCGCACGAATATAATATATTGCTCGCACAAGGAGCGCGAATCCATAACAATATATATATATATATATATATATATATATATATATATATATATATATATATATATATATATATATATATATATATATATATATATATATATATATATATATATATATATATATATATATATATATATATATATATATATAGATATATATATATATATATATATATATATATATATATATATTGTTGCGGTATTCGCGCCCGCCTTGGCGTGCTGACGTCACGTAACTTTCGAATCGCGGCACGCCGCCCACCGGACGGACAATCCAGTCGTGACCCTCTCGGACTAACGCCGGGAACCAGTCACGGGTGGACCTTCGGTCTCACCGCGATCGAGCCAATCAGCCCCCGCGTGGGATAGGGTTGCTCGCCAAATTCGACCTACCTAAGTACCCACGCGGAGGGTAGACCGGGCGATCGCACCTCGCCGCAGGTCGACTTCGGACACGGGCCACTTAGCGACCCGGCTCCGTACTATCGGGATAACCGAGCGGTGTTATCGTCGACCTCGACGGTTCGACACCTATCGGGCGTATTCAGCCCACTACCAACCCTTTACGTGAAGCAAGATGGGGATTCAATAGAGGAAAAGACGAAGCGAAGCGGGAGAACAGTTCAATAATAAAGCACATTTATTCGCGGCACACGGAAGCACACATTCAATTCCACCAAAAGCACACAGAAAAGACACAATTCAATTTACACAAAAAGCAAATATAAAAGCGAAAACACAATGCAGAGCTAATACCGACTACCGAGCACACGGCAACACTTATACAATTCTACTTCACAGACGGCGCCGACAACACATACCCAAAACCAAGGAAAAGAATACCCTCAAGGATGAGGCGGGCCTGAGGCCGAGACCGGGTCGGCCTACCCGTCTGGTGATGAGACGAGGAGCGGCGATGGCGCCTCAACTCCGCGGGCCTCGCGGACAGTGTCTGGTAGGGGGTGGGAAAGGGGCCCCCTTGGTCACACTATCTCAGCGCGGGGGGAAACAGGAGGGGGTTGCTGATGCTCGGGGTATGGAGGATCTTTATTATCCCGCGACGAGCGTCTCCACCTCGGCCAGGTCGCGCTGTCGGCCTCCCTCGGGTGCAGCTTCCTGCACGACGCGAGCACCCCCTCGTCTGGTGTCGCCGCCTTTCCACAGCTCCGTCCCCTCCGTTCCGACTCCAACGCACACGACGAGCAGCTCCACCGCCCGCGAAGTCTTGACTCTCTGTTTCCGACTCTCCTACTCTCCGCCTCTCCGCCTCTGGACTCTCCTACTCTCCGCCTCTCCGACTCTGGACTCTCCTACTCTCCGCCTCTCCGACTCTCCTACTCTCCGCCTCTGGACTCTCCTACTCTCCGCCTCTGGACTCTCCGACTCTCCGCCTCTGGGTCTCCGACTCCTTTTTGACTGACGAACACGGTCCTTTTATCCCCCCCCGTAGCTTCGCCTTTGACCCCCTCCCTTTGACCTTTCACCTCGCTCCCCATTGGCCCGAGAAAAAGTGGGCGTGAAGGCTTTTTGATCCATAAATTTGCATATATCGATCGCCCTGGGGCGGGCCACCCGCCCCTCGCTCACCGATTGGACGGCAAGAAGTGGGCGTGTGTCGTTTTTGATCCGTTTTTGAAGCACAAAATCCGTGATTTTGTACACGCTGTTCGGCGCGCGCCCTGCACGAGTCCAACACCGGTACCCACAGCGGGGCAAGAACGGTGGCGATGCGACGGTTGCGAGGTGTGACGGGAAGGTCGTGGCGGTTGTGGTGAAGCGGCGTTGTGGTTGGTGGTTGATGTTGTGGTTGTGGTGGTAATCATGGCGGTTGGTCCAAAATAAAGATAGCAAAAGAAAAACGGCTATCCTGAAGAGTCGCAGCACGCATAAATGACATGTATTCCCACTAGACAACGGGTTTGGGCCTAACTACACATGTACTTACCGAGATATCTCACCTAAGGGACCTGAATGGTGGTTTGCGAATTTGGTAACCACAACACTACCCCCTCCCCTTTTTACAGACTCGTCCCGAGTCGTCAAATTTTCGTGTGCCATCATGTGTAGTTTTCCCCTTTTGTGTAGTACATTTTACCTAGTACAATGTGTAGTACAATGTGTAGTACATTTTACCTACGGATCCCTGAGTGCGACATTCATGGTATTCGTGTCCCCAAAATAAATAACCTAAGGGCTGCGTAACTATCCAAACAAACTCACTCACACGGACGACTTAAATAAAATTGCCGGCGCTAAGACAAACATGCCGGGGGCGCACTCATATTTACAGTACATCTTAACCTTAACTTACAAATTTTACACTAAACCATGGCCCAGGATCACTGAACTCTGCAAAAGAAAAGCAGTTAGCAGGGAGCCAGGCTGCCCACATGCAGTCTCTGGCTCAAAACAATGCAGGTGACAGGGAACGTGGCTGGCTGCTCACACGCAGTCCAAGGCCTTCCCTTTTGAACTGAACGCAGTGAACCACAACGGTGCATGGGCTGCACAAACGCAGTCTCCGTGCCAGCTCAAGTGGCACACGCAATGAACACAACGAATGGATGCATGAACACAAACACGGTGCACGGGCCGCCACTGCAGGCCCGTGTTGTAGCTGCCAACAGGGCAGTTCTCGCAGCTTGCAAACTGTTGCCTTGATCCTGGCGCACATGGGAATGAACAGGGGGGGGGGGAGCAAAGCAAAATTTGAACGGGGGCTGGTGAACAGGGGCAGTGGGCATGGCATGGCAAAGGCAGCAGGCAAACACAGCCCGCAGAAGAAGGCCGCTGCAGGCAAACTCAGCCCGCAGAACCAGGCCGTTGCAGGCAAACACAGCCGGCAGATGAACTGGCCGGCACAGGCCTTGAAGAAAAACAGCCAGCAGATGAACTGGCCGGCACAGGCCTTGCAGCACAGCAGCTGCAGACGATCCAGCCGGCACAGGCCTTGCAGCACAGCAGCTGCAGACGAAGTTGGCCGGCCTCCGCCTTGCAGCAACGCAGCCAGCAGATGAAGCTGGCCAGCTTTTGCCGTTCAGTGGAGGTTGGTGGAGGGAGTGCGGTGGTGCTGGCCACTCGGAAGGCGGGCTTGGACCTACCTACCTGTCTCCCTCCCAAACTATCGCCTTTGCCTGTCACTGTACATACCCACTCCCTTAATTTGTGAAAAACCAATTTAGCCCCAACTTATTTTTTTTATTATTTTTATTTTTACTTCCCCACTATAAATCGTCCCCTAACCCCCTTTATCGTCCTTGTTCGGCTAACCTATCCTGTCACCTAGCCTACTCCCAACCCCTACGTTCCCTTCCCGGAGGGGAATAAGGGAGAGCTAGCGTCCTGTGCCAAGGCCCAACGAAGCCTCAGAATGGCCTCCCCAGAGTTCGGCGATCTAACCAAAGTGGGTCCGGCGGCCCACAACGACAGCGAGGGGATGGATGGTGCGGAGGGGTACATCTCCTAATCTACCCTAACCATTTAACTGTTAAACTACCCCGGGGCTTTCAACAAGCTCCTCTCGCTTAAACTATTGGTTCTATAAACCCAGATTCCCGTCGCCTGTGTTGGTGTCCTCACAATTTCGGGCCTCGCCCCCCAATTTTCTCTCCGTGCCCTCACACGGTCTCCTGGCTGGGACACGTGGCTCCCTTTGGCAGGCACGACCCTCTGCCGAATCTCCCGCTATGGCACCCCCGGGCACTACACTGCCTCCGAGCCTACCAGCTCCCTAACACCGGGGAGTGCCCCCCATGGCACCTCCCCTGAAACGCACACGTGGCAGGCCGGCCTCCCGGGCCCCTTTCCGAGGGTCACCCGTGCCCACAACACTGCCCACGCGGCTAATGGCGCCCCGGGCCCCCGCACCAAGCAGGCGCACCCGTGCCCACTACTCTATCCCGGCCCCCCATGGGCCCATGGCCTACCGCGGCCGACTAGCCTAGTGCCCGGGGTACCCACTCAGCGATACTCACCTTTCGCAGCCACGCTCCCAAGCCCGTCAACAGGGCTCCTGCACCCCTCCAAATGGGTCTCGAGCCTACTTTCCCACCGACAGCAAAACGACCTCCATTTTTCAATTTGACTAACCCAGCTAACTCACTTTACTCTGACCCCGGGGTCCCTTGGGCGGGAGTCACTCCTCCCCCCAATCACTCATCGTACCATGCATTCCCCATTCGCTCCACTCACACAGACCCGCTGGCCTCACTCACTCACCATGTACTCACCTCACAACTCACCAACTCTTCAACACACACACCACTGAACTCTGCCATCCTCCTAACTACATCCCCTAACTAACTCGTGCTCCCACGTCGTCCCTTAAACTACAGCACGTTCCATTTAACACTACGTAGCTAAACTACGTCCCCTCTACACATCCACAAGTCTGTCACTGTCTTCTAAATCCAAAAAATCATTTTATTTCCCAACCTAAATCTGGCTACAATCCCTCTAACTAATCCATTCCACGGACTCCATGAGGACTTACCCCTGCCCCATGGAGTCGGTCTAACTAAGCTAACCCTTCCCCCTAACTAGTTTCCATCCTGTGCCCAGGTAAGGGGGTCTTTCACCCCTTGCCCAGGTATCCTGTGCGCCCGAAAGTGAGGCTTGCTTTTTATTTTTTTTTTCCATGCGCAGCACCTGCGCGGCAACTCAGAGCTCGCGCACTTTGCACCTGCCCGTGACGTCATGCAGCTGCACGTGTTCCTCGTCCCTCCTTGGACGGTACCATCCGGCAGAGATACCCCTCCTGCCGGATTCCAACCACACGTGCAGCCATGACGTCACCGTGCGCATAAAAAATAAAAAAAACACAAGCCCCACGTCTCGAGGGGTTCCCCACGCGAACACATGTGCTTTGCCCGTTGGAGCTTAACACACACGATCGCGTGGAGAACCCGTCTGGTCCAAATCCGAAATCCTGCCTAAACTTTGTCCGTCCGTGGGATCGGCAAATCCACCGCGTGCGTTTCCGGACCGGGACTTCACTCTCGCAAGCGAGCACGTGGCGGTCTCGTGCGTTGCACAGCACGAACCTCGTGCTCACTGCTGGGCGAACCCGGCACGGTCCCCGAAACAACTACAGCCGCTACTCGGCTTTCTCTCCTCTGTCGCCGTCTCCGTCTCCATTCCACACACGCATACCTGCGTGTTACGACGCACACAGTCCACTCCATCACATTCACACCGGGAGACGCGGCTGCGTGGTCCCGCATGCCAACCGACATCTCCCTCACATACCGCTCTCTCACACACACGGTCTCCCTTGCATAACCCATACCACTCACACGTGGTGCTCCATTCATACAAACCACTCCACTCACACCCGCGGGGGCACTCACCCGCGGTGCCTCACTCACACACCGTGCCTCACTCACACACGCGGGGGCACTCACCCGCGGTGTTTCATCCACACTGGCCGTTCCATCCACACACACGGCCTCACTCACACACGGTGCCTCATTCACACACGGCGTGCTGGGAAGCACGTACTCCGGCACCATCGCCACCACGCCACTCACACATGGGGTCGCTTCCACACACGGGGACGCACTCACACCTTGCACCACACACACAGGGACAACCACACTGGGGATTCGTGTCCCCACAAGGGTCTCCGGGGCCTCTCCACCCCCCAAGCTCTCCGTGCACCCGTCCACTGCACTCCTCCCCTCAACCTCGCAAAGCACGACCGAACTCACCTGGTCGTGACTCGCCTCAAGGGGGCATACTCCCTCCCCTCGTTCCTGGAGGAGGCCATCCAGGTGCTCGCACTGGGTCTCCACCCAGTCCACCAGCTCAACCTCACTATCCTCCACTACCTGTGTGTGTGCGTCACTTACCCCGTCTTCATCGTGTTGTCTCTCCTCTATTTTTTCTGTCTCCCGTGTCTCTATACATTTATAAGTTTCTGTTGTCGTCACCTCGTGTCTCGTCTCACACGTTTTGGTCTCCCCATTTAATTTTTCCCTTTTGGTCACCGTCGATTCCTCTGTCACGACCCTCGCCCAACACGCCCCCCGAATTATTTTTTTACCCGCCTCCACCGCGGGCCTGTCAGCCGTTGCACCCCCTTCCAGCTCGTTTGCTCCCACACGTGGAGTCGCCATTCCCAGCTCCCTGGTCACGGCCTTCATGCCCGCCTGCAGGCATCGGCCCATGTTCTGCGTCTCCCCCCGGAGCTTTTTCATTTCTTTTTTCATTTCGTTTTTCATTCCGTTTATTTGCTGTGTATTCGCATCCATCGTCGTTTTCACTTCATTTGTATTTGTATCCATCTTTTCATCCATTTTTTGTGTATTCGCATCCATCCTCGTTTTTACTTCGTCCATTTGCTTGTTCATGTTCGCAATCATCTTCGCTGTCGTTTCCGCATACATTTTTTCGTTCATTGCCGCCAGCATGGCGCATAGCTGGGCCATGTTGGATGCACTCAGCT